>NC_081202.1:39601895-39844807 GCF_902713425.1 Acipenser ruthenus | reverse complement strand
CTTTTCTGAAAAAGTGGACAGGTCCGGACCTGTTGAAAAAAAATAAATTTTTTCCAATTTTATTTCTTCATAATTTCGATGCCCGAGCTTTAGAAATAGCTTACAGGTTAACATGTCAAGAAAACACAATTTTTTGATGATCAAAACTACCCAAATTTAGACACCTCCTTTTCTGAAAAAGTGGACAGGTCCGGACCTGTTGAAAAAAAATAAATTTTTTCCAATTTTATTTCTTCATAATTTCGATGCCCGAGCTTTAGAAATAGCTTACAGGTTAACATGTCAAGAAAACACAATTTTTTGATGATCAAAACTACCCAAATTTAGACACCTACTTTTCTGAAAAAGTGGACAGGTCCGGACCTGTTGAAAAAAATTAAATTTTGGCCAATTTTATTTCTTCATAATTTCGATGCCCGAGCTTTAGAAATAGCTTACAGGTTAACAAGTCAAGAAAACACAATTTTTTGATGATCAAAACTACCCAAATTTAGACACCTACTTTTCTGAAAAAGTGGACAGGTCCGGACCTGTTGAAAAAAATTAAATTTTGGCCAATTTTATTTCTTCATAATTTCGATGCCCGAGCTTTAGAAATAGCTTACAGGTTAACATGTCAAGAAAACACAATTTTTTGATGATCAAAACTACCCAAATTTAGACACCTCCTTTTCTGAAAAAGTGGACAGGTCCGGACCTGTTGAAAAAAATTAAATTTTGGCCAATTTTATTTCTTCATAATTTCGATGCCCGAGCTTTAGAAATAGCTTACAGGTTAACATGTCAAGAAAACACAATTTTTTGATGATCAAAACTACCCAAATTTAGACACCTCCTTTTCTGAAAAAGTGGACAGGTCCGGACCTGTTGAAAAAAATTAAATTTTGGCCAATTTTATTTCTTCATAATTTCGATGCCCGAGCTTTAGAAATAGCTTACAGGTTAACATGTCAAGAAAACACAATTTTTTGATGATCAAAACTACCCAAATTTAGACACCTCCTTTTCTGAAAAAGTGGACAGGTCCGGACCTGTTGAAAAAAATTAAATTTTGGCCAATTTTATTTCTTCATAATTTCGATGCCCGAGCTTTAGAAATAGCTTACAGGTTAACATGTCAAGAAAACACAATTTTTTGATGATCAAAACTACCCAAATTTAGACACCTCCTTTTCTGAAAAAGTGGACAGGTCCGGACCTGTTGAAAAAAATAAATTTTTTCCAATTTTATTTCTTCATAATTTCGATGCCCGAGCTTTAGAAATAGCTTACAGGTTAACATGTCAAGAAAACACAATTTTTTGATGATCAAAACTACCCAAATTTAGACACCTCCTTTTCTGAAAAAGTGGACAGGTCCGGACCTGTTGAAAAAAAATAAATTTTTTCCAATTTTATTTCTTCATAATTTCGATGCCCGAGCTTTAGAAATAGCTTACAGGTTAACATGTCAAGAAAACACAATTTTTTGATGATCAAAACTACCCAAATTTAGACACCTACTTTTCTGAAAAAGTGGACAGGTCCGGACCTGTTGAAAAAAATTAAATTTTGGCCAATTTTATTTCTTCATAATTTCGATGCCCGAGCTTTAGAAATAGCTTACAGGTTAACATGTCAAGAAAACACAATTTTTTGATGATCAAAACTACCCAAATTTAGACACCTCCTTTTCTGAAAAAGTGGACAGGTCCGGACCTGTTGAAAAAAATTAAATTTTGGCCAATTTTATTTCTTCATAATTTCGATGCCCGAGCTTTAGAAATAGCTTACAGGTTAACATGTCAAGAAAACACAATTTTTTGATGATCAAAACTACCCAAATTTAGACACCTCCTTTTCTGAAAAAGTGGACAGGTCCGGACCTGTTGAAAAAAATTAAATTTTGGCCAATTTTATTTCTTCATAATTTTGATGCCCGAGCTTTAGAAATAGCTTACAGGTTAACATGTCAAGAAAACACAATTTTTTGATGATCAAAACTACCCAAATTTAGACACCTCCTTTTCTGAAAAAGTGGACAGGTCCGGACCTGTTGAAAAAAAATAAATTTTGGCCAATTTTATTTCTTCATTATTTCGATGCCCGAGCTTTAGAAATAGCTTACAGGTTAACATGTCAAGAAAACACAATTTTTTGATGATCAAAACTACCCAAATTTAGACACCTCCTTTTCTGAAAAAGTGGACAGGTCCGGACCTGTTGAAAAAAAATAAATTTTGGCCAATTTTATTTCTTCATAATTTCGATGCCCGAGCTTTAGAAATAGCTTACAGGTTAACATGTCAAGAAAACACAATTTTTTGATGATCAAAACTACCCAAATTTAGACACCTACTTTTCTGAAAAAGTGGACAGGTCCGGACCTGTTGAAAAAAAATAAATTTTGGCCAATTTTATTTCTTCATAATTTCGATGCCCGAGCTTTAGAAATAGCTTACAGGTTAACATGTCAAGAAAACACAATTTTTTGATGATCAAAACTACCCAAATTTAGACACCTCCTTTTCTGAAAAAGTGGACAGGTCCGGACCTGTTGAAAAAAATTAAATTTTGGCCAATTTTATTTCTTCATAATTTCGATGCCCGAGCTTTAGAAATAGCTTACAGGTTAACATGTCAAGAAAACACCATTTTTTGATGATCAAAACTACCCAAATTTAGACACCTCCTTTTCTGAAAAAGTGGACAGGTCCGGACCTGTTGAAAAAAATAAAATTTTGGCCAATTTTATTTCTTCATAATTTCGATGCCCGAGCTTTAGAAATAGCTTACAGGTTAACATGTCAAGAAAACACAATTTTTTGATGATCAAAACTACCCAAATTTAGACACCTACTTTTCTGAAAAAGTGGACAGGTCCGGACCTGTTGAAAAAAATTAAATTTTGGCCAATTTTATTTCTTCATAATTTCGATGCCCGAGCTTTAGAAATAGCTTACAGGTTAACATGTCAAGAAAACACAATTTTTTGATGATCAAAACTACCCAAATTTAGACACCTCCTTTTCTGAAAAAGTGGACAGGTCCGGACCTGTTGAAAAAAAATACATTTTGGCCAATTTTATTTCTTCATAATTTCGATGCCCGAGCTTTAGAAATAGCTTACAGGTTAACATGTCAAGAAAACACAATTTTTTGATGATCAAAACTACCCAAATTTAGACACCTCCTTTTCTGAAAAAGTGGACAGGTCCGGACCTGTTGAAAAAAATAAATTTTGGCCAATTTTATTTCTTCATAATTTCGATGCCCGAGCTTTAGAAATAGCTTACAGGTTAACATGTCAAGAAAACACAATTTTTTGATGATCAAAACTACCCAAATTTAGACACCTACTTTTCTGAAAAAGTGGACAGGTCCGGACCTGTTGAAAAAAATTAAATTTTGGCCAATTTTATTTCTTCATAATTTCGATGCCCGAGCTTTAGAAATAGCTTACAGCTTAACATGTCAAGAAAACACAATTTTTTGATGATCAAAACTACCCAAATTTAGACACCTCCTTTTCTGAAAAAGTGGACAGGTCCGGACCTGTTGAAAAAAAATAAATTTTGGCCAATTTGATTTCTTCAAAATTTCGATGCCCAAGCTTTAGAAATAGCTTACAGGTTAACATGTCAAGAAAACACAATTTTTTGATGATCAAAACTACCCAAATTTAGACACCTACTTTTCTGAAAAAGTGGACAGGTCCGGACCTTTTGAAAAAAATAAATTTTGGCCAATTTTATTTCTTCATAATTTCGATGCCCGAGCTTTAGAAATAGCTTACAGGTTAACATGTCAAGAAAACACAATTTTTTGATGATCAAAACTACCCAAATTTAGACACCTCCTTTTCTGAAAAAGTGGACAGGTCCGGACCTGTTGAAAAAAATAAAATTTTGGCCAATTTTATTTCTTCATAATTTCGATGCCCGAGCTTTAGAATAGCTTACAGGTTAACATGTCAAGAAAACACAATTTTTTGATGATCAAAACTACCCAAATTTAGACACCTCCTTTTCTGAAAAAGTGGACAGGTCCGGACCTGTTGAAAAAAAATAAATTTTGGCCAATTTTATTTCTTCATAATTTCGATGCCCGAGCTTTAGAAATAGCTTACAGGTTAACATGTCAAGAAAACACAATTTTTTGATGATCAAAACTACCCAAATTTAGACACCTCCTTTTCTGAAAAAGTGGACAGGTCCGGACCTGTTGAAAAAAAATAAATTTTGGCCAATTTTATTTCTTCATAATTTCGATGCCCGAGCTTTAGAAATAGCTTACAGGTTAACATGTCAAGAAAACACAATTTTTTGATGATCAAAACTACCCAAATTTAGACACCTCCTTTTCTGAAAAAGTGGACAGGTCCGGACCTGTTGAAAAAAATTAAATTTTGGCCAATTTTATTTCTTCATAATTTCGATGCCCGAGCTTTAGAAATAGCTTACAGGTTAACATGTCAAGAAAACACCATTTTTTGATGATCAAAACTACCCAAATTTAGACACCTCCTTTTCTGAAAAAGTGGACAGGTCCGGACCTGTTGAAAAAAATAAAATTTTGGCCAATTTTATTTCTTCATAATTTCGATGCCCGAGCTTTAGAAATAGCTTACAGGTTAACATGTCAAGAAAACACAATTTTTTGATGATCAAAACTACCCAAATTTAGACACCTACTTTTCTGAAAAAGTGGACAGGTCCGGACCTGTTGAAAAAAATTAAATTTTGGCCAATTTTATTTCTTCATAATTTCGATGCCCGAGCTTTAGAAATAGCTTACAGGTTAACATGTCAAGAAAACACAATTTTTTGATGATCAAAACTACCCAAATTTAGACACCTCCTTTTCTGAAAAAGTGGACAGGTCCGGACCTGTTGAAAAAAAATACATTTTGGCCAATTTTATTTCTTCATAATTTCGATGCCCGAGCTTTAGAAATAGCTTACAGGTTAACATGTCAAGAAAACACAATTTTTTGATGATCAAAACTACCCAAATTTAGACACCTCCTTTTCTGAAAAAGTGGACAGGTCCGGACCTGTTGAAAAAAATAAATTTTGGCCAATTTTATTTCTTCATAATTTCGATGCCCGAGCTTTAGAAATAGCTTACAGGTTAACATGTCAAGAAAACACAATTTTTTGATGATCAAAACTACCCAAATTTAGACACCTACTTTTCTGAAAAAGTGGACAGGTCCGGACCTGTTGAAAAAAATTAAATTTTGGCCAATTTTATTTCTTCATAATTTCGATGCCCGAGCTTTAGAAATAGCTTACAGCTTAACATGTCAAGAAAACACAATTTTTTGATGATCAAAACTACCCAAATTTAGACACCTCCTTTTCTGAAAAAGTGGACAGGTCCGGACCTGTTGAAAAAAAATAAATTTTGGCCAATTTGATTTCTTCAAAATTTCGATGCCCAAGCTTTAGAAATAGCTTACAGGTTAACATGTCAAGAAAACACAATTTTTTGATGATCAAAACTACCCAAATTTAGACACCTACTTTTCTGAAAAAGTGGACAGGTCCGGACCTTTTGAAAAAAATAAATTTTGGCCAATTTTATTTCTTCATAATTTCGATGCCCGAGCTTTAGAAATAGCTTACAGGTTAACATGTCAAGAAAACACAATTTTTTGATGATCAAAACTACCCAAATTTAGACACCTCCTTTTCTGAAAAAGTGGACAGGTCCGGACCTGTTGAAAAAAATAAAATTTTGGCCAATTTTATTTCTTCATAATTTCGATGCCCGAGCTTTAGAAATAGCTTACAGGTTAACATGTCAAGAAAACACAATTTTTTGATGATCAAAACTACCCAAATTTAGACACCTCCTTTTCTGAAAAAGTGGACAGGTCCGGACCTGTTGAAAAAAAATAAATTTTGGCCAATTTTATTTCTTCATAATTTCGATGCCCGAGCTTTAGAAATAGCTTACAGGTTAACATGTCAAGAAAACACAATTTTTTGATGATCAAAACTACCCAAATTTAGACACCTCCTTTTCTGAAAAAGTGGACAGGTCCGGACCTGTTGAAAAAAAATAAATTTTGGCCAATTTTATTTCTTCATAATTTCGATGCCCGAGCTTTAGAAATAGCTTACAGGTTAACATGTCAAGAAAACACAATTTTTTGATGATCAAAACTACCCAAATTTAGACACCTCCTTTTCTGAAAAAGTGGACAGGTCCGGACCTGTTGAAAAAAATTAAATTTTGGCCAATTTTATTTCTTCATAATTTCGATGCCCGAGCTTTAGAAATAGCTTACAGGTTAACATGTCAAGAAAACACAATTTTTTGATGATCAAAACTACCCAAATTTAGACACCTCCTTTTCTGAAAAAGTGGACAGGTCCGGACCTGTTGAAAAAAAATAAATTTTGGCCAATTTTATTTCTTCATAATTTCGATGCCCGAGCTTTAGAAATAGCTTACAGGTTAACATGTCAAGAAAACACAATTTTTTGATGATCAAAACTACCCAAATTTAGACACCTACTTTTCTGAAAAAGTGGACAGGTCCGGACCTGTTGAAAAAAAATAAATTTTGGCCAATTTTATTTCTTCATAATTTCGATGCCCGAGCTTTAGAAATAGCTTACAGGTTAACATGTCAAGAAAACACAATTTTTTGATGATCAAAACTACCCAAATTTAGACACCTCCTTTTCTGAAAAAGTGGACAGGTCCGGACCTGTTGAAAAAAATAAATTTTGGCCAATTTTATTTCTTCATAATTTCGATGCCCGAGCTTTAGAAATAGCTTACAGGTTAACATGTCAAGAAAACACAATTTTTTGATGATCAAAACTACCCAAATTTAGACACCTCCTTTTCTGAAAAAGTGGACAGGTCCGGACCTGTTGAAAAAAATAAAATTTTGGCCAATTTTATTTCTTCATAATTTCGATGCCCGAGCTTTAGAAATAGCTTACAGGTTAACATGTCAAGAAAACACAATTTTTTGATGATCAAAACTACCCAAATTTAGACACCTCCTTTTCTGAAAAAGTGGACAGGTCCGGACCTGTTGAAAAAAAATAAATTTTGGCCAATTTTATTTCTTCATAATTTCGATGCCCGAGCTTTAGAAATAGCTTACAGGTTAACATGTCAAGAAAACACAATTTTTTGATGATCAAAACTACCCAAATTTAGACACCTCCTTTTCTGAAAAAGTGGACAGGTCCGGACCTGTTGAAAAAAAATAAATTTTGGCCAATTTTATTTCTTCATAATTTCGATGCCCGAGCTTTAGAAATAGCTTACAGGTTAACATGTCAAGAAAACACAATTTTTTGATGATCAAAACTACCCAAATTTAGACACCTCCTTTTCTGAAAAAGTGGACAGGTCCGGACCTGTTGAAAAAAATTAAATTTTGGCCAATTTTATTTCTTCATAATTTCGATGCCCGAGCTTTAGAAATAGCTTACAGGTTAACATGTCAAGAAAACACAATTTTTGATGATCAAAACTACCCAAATTTAGACACCTCCTTTTCTAAAAAGTGGACAGGTCTGGACCTGTTGAAAAAAATAAAATTTTGGCCAATTTTATTTCTTCATTATTTCGATGCCCGAGCTTTAGAAATAGCTTACAGGTTAACATGTCAAGAAAACACAATTTTTTGATGATCAAAACTACCCAAATTTAGACACCTCCTTTTCTGAAAAAGTGGACAGGTCCGGACCTGTTGAAAAAAAATAAATTTTGGCCAATTTTATTTCTTCATAATTTCGATGCCCGAGCTTTAGAAATAGCTTACAGGTTAACATGTCAAGAAAACACAATTTTTTGATGATCAAAACTACCCAAATTTAGACACCTCCTTTTCTGAAAAAGTGGACAGGTCCGGACCTGTTGAAAAAAATTAAATTTTGGCCAATTTTATTTCTTCATAATTTCGATGCCCGAGCTTTAGAAATAGCTTACAGGTTAACAGTCAAGAAAACAGAATTTTTTGATGATCAAAACTACCCAAATTTAGACACCTCCTTTTCTGAAAAAGTGGACAGGTCCAGACCTGTTGAAAAAAATAAAATTTTGGCCAATTTTATTTCTTCATAATTTCGATGCCCGAGCTTTAGAAATAGCTTACAGGTTAACATGTCAAGAAAACACAATTTTTTGATGATCAAAACTACCCAAATTTAGACACCTCCTTTTCTGAAAAAGTGGACAGGTCCGGACCTGTTGAAAAAAATAAAATTTTGGCCAATTTTATTTCTTCATAATTTCGATGCCCGAGCTTTAGAAATAGCTTACAGGTTAACATGTCAAGAAAACACAATTTTTTGATGATCAAAACTACCCAAATTTAGACACCTACTTTTCTGAAAAAGTGGACAGGTCCGGACCTGTTGAAAAAAATAAAATTTTGGCCAATTTTATTTCTTCATAATTTCGATGCCCGAGCTTTAGAAATAGCTTACAGGTTAACATGTCAAGAAAACAAAATTTTTTGATGATCAAAACTACCCAAATTTAGACACCTCCTTTTCTGAAAAAGTGGACAGGTCCGGACCTGTTGAAAAAAATTAAATTTTGGCCAATTTTATTTCTTCATAATTTCGATGCCCGAGCTTTAGAAATAGCTTACAGGTTAACATGTCAAGAAAACACCATTTTTTGATGATCAAAACTACCCAAATTTAGACACCTCCTTTTCTGAAAAAGTGGACAGGTCCGGACCTGTTGAAAAAAATTAAATTTTGGCCAATTTTATTTCTTCATAATTTCGATGCCCGAGCTTTAGAAATAGCTTACAGGTTAACATGTCAAGAAAACACAATTTTTTGATGATCAAAACTACCCAAATTTAGACACCTCCTTTTCTGAAAAAGTGGACAGGTCCGGACCTGTTGAAAAAAAATAAATTTTGGCCAATTTTATTTCTTCATAATTTCGATGCCCGAGCTTTAGAAATATCTTACAGGTTAACATGTCAAGAAAACACAATTTTTTGATGATCAAAACTACCCAAATTTAGACACCTCCTTTTCTGAAAAAGTGGACAGGTCCGGACCTGTTGAAAAAAATAAATTTTGGCCAATTTTATTTCTTCATAATTTCGATGCCCGAGCTTTAGAAATAGCTTACAGGTTAACATGTCAAGAAAACACAATTTTTTGATGATCAAAACTACCCAAATTTAGACACCTCCTTTTCTGATAAAGTGGACAGGTCCGGACCTGTTGAAAAAAATTAAATTTTGGCCAATTTTATTTCTTCATAATTTCGATGCCCGAGCTTTAGAAATAGCTTACAGGTTAACATGTCAAGAAAACACAATTTTTTGATGATCAAAACTACCCAAATTTAGACACCTCCTTTTCTGAAAAAGTGGACAGGTCCGGACCTGTTGAAAAAAAAAAAATTTTGGCCATTTTTATTTCTTCATAATCTCGATGCCCGAGCTATAGAAATAGCTTACAGGTTAACATGTCAAGAAAACACAATTTTTTGATGATCAAAACTACCCAAATTTAGACACCTACTTTTCTGAAAAAGTGGACAGGTCCGGACCTGTTGAAAAAAATTAAATTTTGGCCAATTTTATTTCTTCATAATTTCGATGCCCGAGCTTTAGAAATAGCTTACAGGTTAACATGTCAAGAAAACACAATTTTTTGATGATCAAAACTACCCAAATTTAGACACCTACTTTTCTGAAAAAGTGGACAGGTCCGGACCTGTTGAAAAAAATAAAATTTTGGCCAATTTTATTTCTTCATAATTTCGATGCCCGAGCTTTAGAAATAGCTTACAGGTTAACATGTCAAGAAAACACAATTTTTTGATGATCAAAACTACCCAAATTTAGACACCTCCTTTTCTGAAAAAGTGGACAGGTCCGGACCTGTTGAAAAAAAATAAATTTTGGCCAATTTTATTTCTTCATAATTTCGATGCCCGAGCTTTAGAAATAGCTTACAGGTTAACATGTCAAGAAAACACAATTTTTTGATGATCAAAACTACCCAAATTTAGACACCTCCTTTTCTGAAAAAGTGGACAGGTCCGGACCTGTTGAAAAAAAATAAATTTTGGCCATTTTTATTTCTTCATAATCTCGATGCCCGAGCTTTAGAAATAGCTTACAGGTTAACATGTCAAGAAAACACAATTTTTTGATGATCAAAACTACCCAAATTTAGACACCTACTTTTCTGAAAAAGTGGACAGGTCCGGACCTGTTGAAAAAAAATAAATTTTGGCCAATTTTATTTCTTCATAATTTCGATGCCCGAGCTTTAGAAATAGCTTACAGGTTAACATGTCAAGAAAACACAATTTTTTGATGATCAAAACTACCCAAATTTAGACACCTCCTTTTCTGAAAAAGTGGACAGGTCCGGACCTGTTGAAAAAAAATAAATTTTGGCCAATTTTATTTCTTCATAATTTCGATGCCCGAGCTTTAGAAATAGCTTACAGGTTAACATGTCAAGAAAACACAATTTTTTGATGATCAAAACTACCCAAATTTAGACACCTCCTTTTCTGAAAAAGTGGACAGGTCCGGACCTGTTGAAAAAAATTAAATTTTGGGCAATTTTATTTCTTCATAATTTCGATGCCCGAGCTTTAGAAATAGCTTACAGGTTAACATGTCAAGAAAACACAATTTTTTGATGATCAAAACTACCCAAATTTAGACACCTCCTTTTCTGAAAAAGTGGACAGGTCCGGACCTGTTGAAAAAAAATAAATTTTGGCCAATTTTATTTCTTCATAATTTCGATGCCCGAGCTTTAGAAATAGCTTACAGGTTAACATGTCAAGAAAACACAATTTTTTGATGATCAAAACTACCCAAATTTAGACACCTCCTTTTCTGAAAAAGTGGACAGGTCCGGACCTGTTGAAAAAAAATAAATTTTGGCCAATTTTATTTCTTCATAATTTCGATGCCCGAGCTTTAGAAATAGCTTACAGGTTAACATGTCAAGAAAACACAATTTTTTGATGATCAAAACTACCCAAATTTAGACACCTCCTTTTCTGAAAAAGTGGACAGGTCCGGACCTGTTGAAAAAAATTAAATTTTGGGCAATTTTATTTCTTCATAATTTCGATGCCCGAGCTTTAGAAATAGCTTACAGGTTAACATGTCAAGAAAACACAATTTTTTGATGATCAAAACTACCCAAATTTAGACACCTCCTTTTCTGAAAAAGTGGACAGGTCCGGACCTGTTGAAAAAAAATAAATTTTGGCCATTTTTATTTCTTCATAATCTCGATGCCCGAGCTTTAGAAATAGCTTACAGGTTAACATGTCAAGAAAACACAATTTTTTGATGATCAAAACTACCCAAATTTAGACACCTACTTTTCTGAAAAAGTGGACAGGTCCGGACCTGTTGAAAAAAATAAAATTTTGGCCAATTTTATTTCTTCATAATTTCGATGCCCGAGCTTTAGAAATAGCTTACAGGTTAACATGTCAAGAAAACACAATGTTTTGATGATCAAAACTACCCAAATTTAGACACATCCTTTTCTGAAAAAGTGGACAGGTCCGGACCTTTTGAAAAAAATAAATTTTGGCCAATTTTATTTCTTCATAATTTCGATGCCCGAGCTTTAGAAATAGCTTACAGGTTAACATGTCAAGTAAACACAATTTTTTGATGATCAAAACTACCCAAATTTAGACACCTCCTTTTCTGAAAAAGTGGACAGGTCCGGACCTGTTGAAAAAAATTAAATTTTGGCCAATTTTATTTCTTCATAATTTCGATGCCCGAGCTTTAGAAATAGCTTACAGGTTAACATGTCAAGAAAACACAATTTTTTGATGATCAAAACTACCCAAATTTAGACACCTCCTTTTCTGAAAAAGTGGACAGGTCCGGACCTGTTGAAAAAAAATAAATTTTGGCCAATTTGATTTCTTCAAAATTTCGATGCCCAAGCTTTAGAAATAGCTTACAGGTTAACATGTCAAGAAAACACAATTTTTTGATGATCAAAACTACCCAAATTTAGACACCTACTTTTCTGAAAAAGTGGACAGGTCCGGACCTTTTGAAAAAAATAAATTTTGGCCAATTTTATTTCTTCATAATTTCGATGCCCGAGCTTTAGAAATAGCTTACAGGTTAACATGTCAAGAAAACACAATTTTTTGATGATCAAAACTACCCAAATTTAGACACCTCCTTTTCTGAAAAAGTGGACAGGTCCGGACCTGTTGAAAAAAAATAAATTTTGGCCAATTTTATTTCTTCATAATTTCGATGCCCGAGCTTTAGAAATAGCTTACAGGTTAACATGTCAAGAAAACACAATTTTTTGATGATCAAAACTACCCAAATTTAGACACCTCCTTTTCTGAAAAAGTGGACAGGTCCGGACCTGTTGAAAAAAATTAAATTTTGGCCAATTTTATTTCTTCATAATTTCGATGCCCGAGCTTTAGAAATAGCTTACAGGTTAACATGTCAAGAAAACACAATTTTTTGATGATCAAAACTACCCAAATTTAGACACCTCCTTTTCTGAAAAAGTGGACAGGTCCGGACCTTTTGAAAAAAATAAATTTTGGCCAATTTTATTTCTTCATAATTTCGATGCCCGAGCTTTAGAAATAGCTTACAGGTTAACATGTCAAGAAAACACAATTTTTTGATGATCAAAACTACCCAAATTTAGACACCTCCTTTTCTGAAAAAGTGGACAGGTCCGGACCTGTTGAAAAAAAATAAATTTTGGCCAATTTGATTTCTTCAAAATTTCGATGCCCAAGCTTTAGAAATAGCTTACAGGTTAACATGTCAAGAAAACACAATTTTTTGATGATCAAAACTACCCAAATTTAGACACCTACTTTTCTGAAAAAGTGGACAGGTCCGGACCTTTTGAAAAAAATAAATTTTGGCCAATTTTATTTCTTCATAATTTCGATGCCCGAGCTTTAGAAATAGCTTACAGGTTAACATGTCAAGAAAACACAATTTTTGATGATCAAAACTACCCAAATTTAGACACCTCCTTTTCTGAAAAAGTGGACAGGTCCGGACCTGTTGAAAAAAAATAAATTTTGGCCAATTTTATTTCTTCATAATTTCGATGCCCGAGCTTTAGAAATAGCTTACAGGTTAACATGTCAAGAAAACACAATTTTTTGATGATCAAAACTACCCAAATTTAGACACCTACTTTTCTGAAAAAGTGGACAGGTCCGGACCTGTTGAAAAAAAATAAATTTTGGCCAATTTTATTTCTTCATAATTTCGATGCCCGAGCTTTAGAAATAGCTTACAGGTTAACATGTCAAGAAAACACAATGTTTTGATGATCAAAACTACCCAAATTTAGACACCTCCTTTTCTGAAAAAGTGGACAGGTCCGGACCTGTTGAAAAAAATAAATTTTGGCCAATTTTATTTCTTCATAATTTCGATGCCCGAGCTTTAGAAATAGCTTACAGGTTAACATGTCAAGAAAACACAATTTTTTGATGATCAAAACTACCCAAATTTAGACACCTACTTTTCTGAAAAAGTGGACAGGTCCGGAGCTGTTGAAAAAAAATAAATTTTGGCCAATTTTATTTCTTCATAATTTCGATGCCCGAGCTTTAGAAATAGCTTACAGGTTAACATGTCAAGAAAACACAATTTTTTGATGATCAAAACTACCCAAATTTAGACACCTCCTTTTCTGAAAAAGTGGACAGGTCCGGACCTGTTGAAAAAAATAAAATTTTGGCCAATTTTATTTCTTCATAATTTCGATGCCCGAGCTTTAGAAATAGCTTACAGGTTAACATGTCAAGAAAACACAATTTTTTGATGATCAAAACTACCCAAATTTAGACACATCCTTTTCTGAAAAAGTGGACAGGTCCGGACCTTTTGAAAAAAATAAATTTTGGCCAATTTTATTTCTTCATAATTTCGATGCCCGAGCTTTAGAAATAGCTTACAGGTTAACATGTCAAGAAAACACAATTTTTTGATGATCAAAACTACCCAAATTTAGACACCTCCTTTTCTGAAAAAGTGGACAGGTCCGGACCTGTTGAAAAAAATTAAATTTTGGCCAATTTTATTTCTTCATAATTTCGATGCCCGAGCTTTAGAAATAGCTTACAGGTTAACATGTCAAGAAAACACAATTTTTTGATGATCAAAACTACCCAAATTTAGACACCTCCTTTTCTGAAAAAGTGGACAGGTCCGGACCTGTTGAAAAAAATAAAATTTTGGCCAATTTTATTTCTTCATAATTTCGATGCCCGAGCTTTAGAAATAGCTTACAGGTTAACATGTCAAGAAAACACAATTTTTTGATGATCAAAACTACCCAAATTTAGACACCTCCTTTTCTGAAAAAGTGGACAGGTCCGGACCTGTTGAAAAAAAATAAATTTTGGCCAATTTGATTTCTTCAAAATTTCGATGCCCAAGCTTTAGAAATAGCTTACAGGTTAACATGTCAAGAAAACACAATTTTTTGATGATCAAAACTACCCAAATTTAGACACCTACTTTTCTGAAAAAGTGGACAGGTCCGGACCTTTTGAAAAAAATAAATTTTGGCCAATTTTATTTCTTCATAATTTCGATGCCCGAGCTTTAGAAATAGCTTACAGGTTAACATGTCAAGAAAACACAATTTTTGATGATCAAAACTACCCAAATTTAGACACCTCCTTTTCTGAAAAAGTGGACAGGTCCGGACCTGTTGAAAAAAATAAATTTTGGCCAATTTGATTTCTTCAAAATTTCGATGCCCAAGCTTTAGAAATAGCTTACAGGTTAACATGTCAAGAAAACACAATTTTTTGATGATCAAAACTACCCAAATTTAGACACCTACTTTTCTGAAAAAGTGGACAGGTCCGGACCTTTTGAAAAAAATAAATTTTGGCCAATTTTATTTCTTCATAATTTCGATGCCCGAGCTTTAGAAATAGCTTACAGGTTAACATGTCAAGAAAACACAATTTTTGATGATCAAAACTACCCAAATTTAGACACCTCCTTTTCTGAAAAAGTGGACAGGTCCGGACCTGTTGAAAAAAAATAAATTTTGGCCAATTTTATTTCTTCATAATTTCGATGCCCGAGCTTTAGAAATAGCTTACAGGTTAACATGTCAAGAAAACACAATGTTTTGATGATCAAAACTACCCAAATTTAGACACCTCCTTTTCTGAAAAAGTGGACAGGTCCGGACCTGTTGAAAAAAATAAATTTTGGCCAATTTTATTTCTTCATAATTTCGATGCCCGAGCTTTAGAAATAGCTTACAGGTTAACATGTCAAGAAAACACAATTTTTTGATGATCAAAACTACCCAAATTTAGACACCTACTTTTCTGAAAAAGTGGACAGGTCCGGAGCTGTTGAAAAAAAATAAATTTTGGCCAATTTTATTTCTTCATAATTTCGATGCCCGAGCTTTAGAAATAGCTTACAGGTTAACATGTCAAGAAAACACAATTTTTTGATGATCAAAACTACCCAAATTTAGACACCTCCTTTTCTGAAAAAGTGGACAGGTCCGGACCTGTTGAAAAAAATAAAATTTTGGCCAATTTTATTTCTTCATAATTTCGATGCCCGAGCTTTAGAAATAGCTTACAGGTTAACATGTCAAGAAAACACAATTTTTTGATGATCAAAACTACCCAAATTTAGACACATCCTTTTCTGAAAAAGTGGACAGGTCCGGACCTTTTGAAAAAAATAAATTTTGGCCAATTTTATTTCTTCATAATTTCGATGCCCGAGCTTTAGAAATAGCTTACAGGTTAACATGTCAAGAAAACACAATTTTTTGATGATCAAAACTACCCAAATTTAGACACCTCCTTTTCTGAAAAAGTGGACAGGTCCGGACCTGTTGAAAAAAATTAAATTTTGGCCAATTTTATTTCTTCATAATTTCGATGCCCGAGCTTTAGAAATAGCTTACAGGTTAACATGTCAAGAAAACACAATTTTTTGATGATCAAAACTACCCAAATTTAGACACCTCCTTTTCTGAAAAAGTGGACAGGTCCGGACCTGTTGAAAAAAATAAAATTTTGGCCAATTTTATTTCTTCATAATTTCGATGCCCGAGCTTTAGAAATAGCTTACAGGTTAACATGTCAAGAAAACACAATTTTTTGATGATCAAAACTACCCAAATTTAGACACCTCCTTTTCTGAAAAAGTGGACAGGTCCGGACCTGTTGAAAAAAAATAAATTTTGGCCAATTTGATTTCTTCAAAATTTCGATGCCCAAGCTTTAGAAATAGCTTACAGGTTAACATGTCAAGAAAACACAATTTTTTGATGATCAAAACTACCCAAATTTAGACACCTACTTTTCTGAAAAAGTGGACAGGTCCGGACCTTTTGAAAAAAATAAATTTTGGCCAATTTTATTTCTTCATAATTTCGATGCCCGAGCTTTAGAAATAGCTTACAGGTTAACATGTCAAGAAAACACAATTTTTGATGATCAAAACTACCCAAATTTAGACACCTCCTTTTCTGAAAAAGTGGACAGGTCCGGACCTGTTGAAAAAAATAAAATTTTGGCCAATTTTATTTCTTCATAATTTCGATGCCCGAGCTTTAGAAATAGCTTACAGGTTAACATGTCAAGAAAACACAATTTTTTGATGATCAAAACTACCCAAATTTAGACACCTCCTTTTCTGAAAAAGTGGACAGGTCTGGACCTTTTGAAAAAAATTAAATTTTGGCCAATTTTATTTCTTCATAATTTCGATGCCCGAGCTTTAGAAATAGCTTACAGGTTAACATGTCAAGAAAACACAATTTTTTGATGATCAAAACTACCCAAATTTAGACACCTCCTTTTCTGAAAAAGTGGACAGGTCCGGACCTGTTGAAAAAAAATAAATTTTGGCCAATTTTATTTCTTCATAATTTCGATGCCTGAGCTTTAGAAATAGCTTACAGGTTAACATGTCAAGAAAACACAATTTTTTGATGATCAAAACTACCCAAATTTAGACACCTCCTTTTCTGAAAAAGTGGACAGGTCCGGACCTGTTGAAAAAAATAAAATTTTGGCCAATTTTATTTCTTCATAATTTCGATGCCCGAGCTTTAGAAATAGCTTACAGGTTAACATGTCAAGAAAACACAATTTTTTGATGATCAAAACTACCCAAATTTAGACACCTCCTTTTCTGAAAAAGTGGACAGGTCCGGACCTGTTGAAAAAAAATAAATTTTGGCCAATTTGATTTCTTCAAAATTTCGATGCCCAAGCTTTAGAAATAGCTTACAGGTTAACATGTCAAGAAAACACAATTTTTTGATGATCAAAACTACCCAAATTTAGACACCTACTTTTCTGAAAAAGTGGACAGGTCCGGACCTTTTGAAAAAAATAAATTTTGGCCAATTTTATTTCTTCATAATTTCGATGCCCGAGCTTTAGAAATAGCTTACAGGTTAACATGTCAAGAAAACACAATTTTTGATGATCAAAACTACCCAAATTTAGACACCTCCTTTTCTGAAAAAGTGGACAGGTCCGGACCTGTTGAAAAAAATAAAATTTTGGCCAATTTTATTTCTTCATAATTTCGATGCCCGAGCTTTAGAAATAGCTTACAGGTTAACATGTCAAGAAAACACAATTTTTTGATGATCAAAACTACCCAAATTTAGACACCTCCTTTTCTGAAAAAGTGGACAGGTCTGGACCTTTTGAAAAAAATTAAATTTTGGCCAATTTTATTTCTTCATAATTTCGATGCCCGAGCTTTAGAAATAGCTTACAGGTTAACATGTCAAGAAAACACAATTTTTTGATGATCAAAACTACCCAAATTTAGACACCTACTTTTCTGAAAAAGTGGACAGGTCCGGACCTGTTGAAAAAAATTAAATTTTGGCCAATTTTATTTCTTCATAATTTCGATGCCCGAGCTTTAGAAATAGCTTACAGGTTAACATGTCAAGAAAACACAATTTTTTGATGATCAAAACTACCCAAATTTAGACACCTCCTTTTCTGAAAAAGTGGACAGGTCCGGACCTGTTGAAAAAAAATAAATTTTGGCCAATTTTATTTCTTCATAATTTCGATGCCCGAGCTTTAGAAATTGCTTACAGGTTAACATGTCAAGAAAACACATTTTTTTGATGATCAAAACTACCCAAATTTAGACACCTCCTTTTCTGAAAAAGTGGACAGGTCCGGACCTGTTGAAAAAAATTAAATTTTGGCCAATTTTATTTCTTCATAATTTCGATGCCCGAGCTTTAGAAATAGCTTACAGGTTAACATGTCAAGAAAACACAATTTTTTGATGGTCAAAACTACCCAAATTTAGACACCTCCTTTTCTGAAAAAGTGGACATGTCCGGACCTGTTGAAAAAAATTAAATTTTGGCCAATTTTATTTCTTCATAATTTCGATGCCCGAGCTTTAGAAATAGCTTACAGGTTAACATGTCAAGAAAACACAATTTTTTGATGATTAAAACTACCCAAATTTAGACACCTCCTTTTCTGAAAAAGTGGACAGGTCTGGACCTTTTGAAAAAAATAAATTTTGGCCAATTTTATTTCTTCATAATTTCGATGCCCGAGCTTTAGAAATAGCTTACAGGTTAACATGTCAAGAAAACACAATTTTTTGATGATCAAAACTACCCAAATTTAGACACCTCCTTTTCTGAAAAAGTGGACAGGTCCGGACCTGTTGAAAAAAAATAAATTTTGGCCAATTTTATTTCTTCATAATTTCGATGCCCGAGCTTTAGAAATAGCTTACAGGTTAACATGTCAAGAAAACACAATTTTTTGATGATCAAAACTACCCAAATTTAGACACCTACTTTTCTGAAAAAGTGGACAGGTCCGGACCTGTTGAAAAAAATTAAATTTTGGCCAATTTTATTTCTTCATAATTTCGATGCCCGAGCTTTAGAAATAGCTTACAGGTTAACATGTCAAGAAAACACAATTTTTTGATGATCAAAACTACCCAAATTTAGACACCTCCTTTTCTGAAAAAGTGGACAGGTCCGGAGCTGTTGAAAAAAAATAAATTTTAGCCAATTTTATTTCTTCATAATTTCGATGCCCGAGCTTTAGAAATAGCTTACAGGTTAACATGTCAAGAAAACACAATTTTTTGATGATCAAAACTACCCAAATTTAGACACCTCCTTTTCTGAAAAAGTGGACAGGTCCGGACCTTTTGAAAAAAATAAAATTTTGGCCAATTTTATTTCTTCATAATTTCGATGCCCGAGCTTTAGAAATAGCTTACAGGTTAACATGTCAAGAAAACACAATTTTTTGATGATCAAAACTACCCAAATTTAGACACATCCTTTTCTGAAAAAGTGGACAGGTCCGGACCTTTTGAAAAAAATAAATTTTGGCCAATTTTATTTCTTCATAATTTCGATGCCCGAGCTTTAGAAATAGCTTACAGGTTAACATGTCAAGAAAACACAATTTTTTGATGATCAAAACTACCCAAATTTAGACACCTACTTTTCTGAAAAAGTGGACAGGTCCGGACCTGTTGAAAAAAATAAAATTTTGGCCAATTTTATTTCTTCATAATTTCGATGCCCGAGCTTTAGAAATAGCTTACAGGTTAACATGTCAAGAAAACACAATTTTTTGATGATCAAAACTACCCAAATTTAGACACCTCCTTTTCTGAAAAAGTGGACAGGTCCGGACCTTTTGAAAAAAATAAATTTTGGCCAATTTTATTTCTTCATAATTTCGATGCCCGAGCTTTAGAAATAGCTTACAGGTTAACATGTCAAGAAAACACAATTTTTTGATGATCAAAACTACCCAAATTTAGACACCTCCTTTTCTGAAAAAGTGGACAGGTCCGGACCTGTTGAAAAAAATAAATTTTGGCCAATTTTATTTCTTCATAATTTCGATGCCCGAGCTTTAGAAATAGCTTACAGGTTAACATGTCAAGAAAACACAATTTTTTGAAGATCAAAACTACCCAAATTTAGACACCTCCTTTTCTGAAAAAGTGGACAGGTCTGGACCTTTTGAAAAAAATAAATTTTGGCCAATTTTATTTCTTCATAATTTCGATGCCCGAGCTTTAGAAATAGCTTACAGGTTAACATGTCAAGAAAACACAATTTTTTGATGATCAAAACTACCCAAATTTAGACACCTACTTTTCTGAAAAAGTGGACAGGTCCGGACCTGTTGAAAAAAAATAAATTTTGGCCAATTTTATTTCTTCATAATTTCGATGC
Source organism: Acipenser ruthenus (assembly GCF_902713425.1). Classification (NCBI taxonomy): domain Eukaryota; kingdom Metazoa; phylum Chordata; class Actinopteri; order Acipenseriformes; family Acipenseridae; genus Acipenser; species Acipenser ruthenus. Next base: position 39,824,552 of record NC_081202.1, on the reverse strand, counting down.
CCGAGCTTTAGAAATAGCTTACAGGTTAACATGTCAAGAAAACACAATTTTTTGATGATCAAAACTACCCAAATTTAGACACCTCCTTTTCTGAAAAAGTGGACAGGTCCGGAGCTGTTGAAAAAAAATAAATTTTGGCCAATTTTATTTCTTCATAATTTCGATGCCCGAGCTTTAGAAATAGCTTACAGGTTAACATGTCAAGAAAACACAATTTTTTGATGATCAAAACTACCCAAATTTAGACACCTCCTTTTCTGAAAAAGTGGACAGGTCCGGACCTGTTGAAAAAAATAAAATTTTGGCCAATTTTATTTCTTCATAATTTCGATGCCCGAGCTTTAGAAATAGCTTACAGGTTAACATGTCAAGAAAACACAATTTTTTGATGATCAAAACTACCCAAATTTAGACACATCCTTTTCTGAAAAAGTGGACAGGTCCGGACCTGTTGAAAAAAATAAAATTTTGGCCAATTTTATTTCTTCATAATTTCGATGCCCGAGCTTTAGAAATAGCTTACAGGTTAACATGTCAAGAAAACACAATTTTTTGATGATCAAAACTACCCAAATTTAGACACCTCCTTTTCTGAAAAAGTGGACAGGTCCGGACCTTTTGAAAAAAATAAATTTTGGCCAATTTTATTTCTTCATAATTTCGATGCCCGAGCTTTAGAAATAGCTTACAGGTTAACATGTCAAGAAAACACAATTTTTTGATGATCAAAACTACCCAAATTTAGACACCTCCTTTTCTGAAAAAGTGGACAGGTCCGGACCTGTTGAAAAAAATAAATTTTGGCCAATTTTATTTCTTCATAATTTCGATGCCCGAGCTTTAGAAATAGCTTACAGGTTAACATGTCAAGAAAACACAATTTTTTGAAGATCAAAACTACCCAAATTTAGACACCTCCTTTTCTGAAAAAGTGGACAGGTCCGGACCTGTTGAAAAAAATAAAATTTTGGCCAATTTTATTTCTTCATAATTTCGATGCCCGAGCTTTAGAAATAGCTTACAGGTTAACATGTCAAGAAAACACAATTTTTTGATGATCAAAACTACCCAAATTTAGACACCTCCTTTTCTGAAAAAGTGGACAGGTCCGGACCTTTTGAAAAAAATAAATTTTGGCCAATTTTATTTCTTCATAATTTCGATGCCCGAGCTTTAGAAATAGCTTACAGGTTAACATGTCAAGAAAACACAATTTTTTGATCATCAAAACTACCCAAATTTAGACACCTCCTTTTCTGAAAAAGTGGACAGGTCTGGACCTGTTGAAAAAAATTAAATTTTGGCCAATTTTATTTCTTCATAATTTCGATGCCCGAGCTTTAGAAATAGCTTACAGGTTAACATGTCAAGAAAACACAATTTTTTGATGATCAAAACTACCCAAATTTAGACACCTCCTTTTCTGAAAAAGTGGACAGGTCCCGACCTGTTGAAAAAAATTAAATTTTGGCCAATTTTATTTCTTCATAATTTCGATGCCCAAGCTTTAGAAATAGCTTACAGGTTAACATGTCAAGAAAACACAATTTTTTGATGATCAAAACTACCCAAATTTAGACACCTCCTTTTCTGAAAAAGTGGACAGGTCCGGACCTGTTGAAAAAAATTAAATTTTGGCCAATTTTATTTCTTCATAATTTCGATGCCCGAGCTTTAGAAATAGCTTACAGGTTAACATGTCAAGAAAACACAATTTTTTGATGATCAAAACTACCCAAATTTAGACACCTCCTTTTCTGAAAAAGTGGACAGGTCCCGACCTGTTGAAAAAAATTAAATTTTGGCCAATTTTATTTCTTCATAATTTCGATGCCCAAGCTTTAGAAATAGCTTACAGGTTAACATGTCAAGAAAACACAATTTTTTGATGATCAAAACTACCCAAATTTAGACACCTCCTTTTCTGAAAAAGTGGACAGGTCCGGACCTGTTGAAAAAAATTAAATTTTGGCCAATTTTATTTCTTCATAATTTCGATGCCCGAGCTTTAGAAATAGCTTACAGGTTAACATGTCAAGAAAACACAATTTTTTGATGATCAAAACTACCCAAATTTAGACACCTCCTTTTCTGAAAAAGTGGACAGGTCCGGACCTGTTGAAAAAAATTAAATTTTGGCCAATTTTATTTCTTCATAATTTCGATGCCCGAGCTTTAGAAATAGCTTACAGGTTAACATGTCAAGAAAACACAATTTTTTGATGATCAAAACTACCCAAATTTAGACACCTCCTTTTCTGAAAAAGTGGACAGGTCCGGACCTGTTGAAAAAAAATAAATTTTGGCCAATTTTATTTCTTCATAATTTCGATGCCCGAGCTTTAGAAATAGCTTACAGGTTAACATGTCAAGAAAACACAATTTTTTGATGATCAAAACTACCCAAATTTAGACACCTCCTTTTCTGAAAAAGTGGACAGGTCTGGACCTTTTGAAAAAAATTAATTTTGGCCAATTTTATTTCTTCATAATTTCGATGCCTGAGCTTTAGAAATAGCTTACAGGTTAACATGTCAAGAAAACACAATTTTTTGATGATCAAAACTACCCAAATTTAGACACCTACTTTTCTGAAAAAGTGGACAGGTCCGGACCTGTTGAAAAAAATTAAATTTTGGCCAATTTTATTTCTTCATAATTTCGATGCCCGAGCTTTAGAAATAGCTTACAGGTTAACATGTCAAGAAAACACAATTTTTTGATGATCAAAACTACCCAAATTTAGACACCTCCTTTTCTGAAAAAGTGGACAGGTCCGGACCTGTTGAAAAAAAATAAATTTTGGCCAATTTTATTTCTTCATAATTTCGATGCCCGAGCTTTAGAAATTGCTTACAGGTTAACATGTCAAGAAAACACATTTTTTTGATGATCAAAACTACCCAAATTTAGACACCTCCTTTTCTGAAAAAGTGGACAGGTCCGGACCTGTTGAAAAAAATTAAATTTTGGCCAATTTTATTTCTTCATAATTTCGATGCCCGAGCTTTAGAAATAGCTTACAGGTGAACATGTCAAGAAAACACAATTTTTTGATGGTCAAAACTACCCAAATTTAGACACCTCCTTTTCTGAAAAAGTGGACATGTCCGGACCTGTTGAAAAAAATTAAATTTTGGCCAATTTTATTTCTTCATAATTTCGATGCCCGAGCTTTAGAAATAGCTTACAGGTTAACATGTCAAGAAAACACAATTTTTTGAAGATCAAAACTACCCAAATTTAGACACCTACTTTTCTGAAAAAGTGGACAGGTCCGGACCTGTTGAAAAAAATAAAATTTTGGCCAATTTTATTTCTTCATAATTTCGATGCCCGAGCTTTAGAAATAGCTTACAGGTTAACATGTCAAGAAAACACAATTTTTTGATGATCAAAACTACCCAAATTTAGACACCTCCTTTTCTGAAAAAGTGGACAGGTCCGGACCTTTTGAAAAAAATAAATTTTGGCCAATTTTATTTCTTCATAATTTCGATGCCCGAGCTTTAGAAATAGTACAGGTTAACATGTCAAGAAAACACAATTTTTTGATGATCAAAACTACCCAAATTTAGACACCTCCTTTTCTGAAAAAGTAGACAGGTCCGGACCTGTTGAAAAAAATTAAATTTTGGCCAATTTTATTTCTTCATAATTTCGATGCCCGAGCTTTAGAAATAGCTTACAGGTTAACATGTCAAGAAAACACAATTTTTTGATGATCAAAACTACCCAAATTTAGACACCTCCTTTTCTGAAAAAGTGGACAGGTCTGGACCTGTTGAAAAAAATTAAATTTTGGCCAATTTTATTTCTTCATAATTTCGATGCCCGAGCTTTAGAAATAGCTTACAGGTTAACATGTCAAGAAAACACAATTTTTTGATGATCAAAACTACCCAAATTTAGACACCTCCTTTTCTGAAAAAGTGGACAAGTCCGGACCTGTTGAAAAAAAAAAAATTTTGGCCAATTTTATTTCTTCATAATTTCGATGCCCGAGCTTTAGAAATAGCTTACAGGTTAACATGTCAAGAAAACACAATTTTTTGATGATCAAAACTACCCAAATTTAGACACCTCCTTTTCTGAAAAAGTGGACAGGTCCGGACCTGTTGAAAAAAATTAAATTTTGGCCAATTTTATTTCTTCATAATTTCGATGCCCGAGCTTTAGAAATAGCTTACAGGTTAACATGTCAAGAAAACACAATTTTTTGATGATCAAAACTACCCAAATTTAGACACCTCCTTTTCTGAAAAAGTGGACAGGTCCGGACCTTTTGAAAAAAATAAATTTTGGCCAATTTTATTTCTTCATAATTTCGATGCCCGAGCTTTAGAAATAGCTTACAGGTTAACATGTCAAGAAAACACAATTTTTTGATGATCAAAACTACCCAAATTTAGACACCTCCTTTTCTGAAAAAGTGGACAGGTCCGGACCTGTTGAAAAAAATAAATTTTGGCCAATTTTATTTCTTCATAATTTCGATGCCCGAGCTTTAGAAATAGCTTACAGGTTAACATGTCAAGAAAACACAATTTTTTGATGATCAAAACTACCCAAATTTAGACACCTCCTTTTCTGAAAAAGTGGACAGGTCCGGACCTTTTGAAAAAAATAAATTTTGGCCAATTTTATTTCTTCATAATTTCGATGCCCGAGCTTTAGAAATAGTACAGGTTAACATGTCAAGAAAACACAATTTTTTGATGATCAAAACTACCCAAATTTAGACACCTCCTTTTCTGAAAAAGTAGACAGGTCCGGACCTGTTGAAAAAAATTAAATTTTGGCCAATTTTATTTCTTCATAATTTCGATGCCCGAGCTTTAGAAATAGCTTACAGGTTAACATGTCAAGAAAACACAATTTTTTGATGATCAAAACTACCCAAATTTAGACACCTCCTTTTCTGAAAAAGTGGACAGGTCTGGACCTGTTGAAAAAAATTAAATTTTGGCCAATTTTATTTCTTCATAATTTCGATGCCCGAGCTTTAGAAATAGCTTACAGGTTAACATGTCAAGAAAACACAATTTTTTGATGATCAAAACTACCCAAATTTAGACACCTCCTTTTCTGAAAAAGTGGACAAGTCCGGACCTGTTGAAAAAAAAAAAATTTTGGCCAATTTTATTTCTTCATAATTTCGATGCCCGAGCTTTAGAAATAGCTTACAGGTTAACATGTCAAGAAAACACAATTTTTTGATGATCAAAACTACCCAAATTTAGACACCTCCTTTTCTGAAAAAGTGGACAGGTCCGGACCTGTTGAAAAAAATTAAATTTTGGCCAATTTTATTTCTTCATAATTTCGATGCCCGAGCTTTAGAAATAGCTTACAGGTTAACATGTCAAGAAAACACAATTTTTTGATGATCAAAACTACCCAAATTTAGACACCTCCTTTTCTGAAAAAGTGGACAGGTCCGGACCTTTTGAAAAAAATAAATTTTGGCCAATTTTATTTCTTCATAATTTCGATGCCCGAGCTTTAGAAATAGCTTACAGGTTAACATGTCAAGAAAACACAATTTTTTGATGATCAAAACTACCCAAATTTAGACACCTCCTTTTCTGAAAAAGTGGACAGGTCCGGACCTGTTGAAAAAAATAAATTTTGGCCAATTTTATTTCTTCATAATTTCGATGCCCGAGCTTTAGAAATAGCTTACAGGTTAACATGTCAAGAAAACACAATTTTTTGATGATCAAAACTACCCAAATTTAGACACCTCCTTTTCTGAAAAAGTGGACAGGTCCGGACCTTTTGAAAAAAATAAATTTTGGCCAATTTTATTTCTTCATAATTTCGATGCCCGAGCTTTAGAAATAGTACAGGTTAACATGTCAAGAAAACACAATTTTTTGATGATCAAAACTACCCAAATTTAGACACCTCCTTTTCTGAAAAAGTAGACAGGTCCGGACCTGTTGAAAAAAATTAAATTTTGGCCAATTTTATTTCTTCATAATTTCGATGCCCGAGCTTTAGAAATAGCTTACAGGTTAACATGTCAAGAAAACACAATTTTTTGATGATCAAAACTACCCAAATTTAGACACCTCCTTTTCTGAAAAAGTGGACAGGTCTGGACCTGTTGAAAAAAATTAAATTTTGGCCAATTTTATTTCTTCATAATTTCGATGCCCGAGCTTTAGAAATAGCTTACAGGTTAACATGTCAAGAAAACACAATTTTTTGATGATCAAAACTACCCAAATTTAGACACTTCCTTTTCTGAAAAAGTGGACAAGTCCGGACCTGTTGAAAAAAAAAAAATTTTGGCCAATTTTATTTCTTCATAATTTCGATGCCCGAGCTTTAGAAATAGCTTACAGGTTAACATGTCAAGAAAACACAATTTTTTGATGATCAAAACTACCCAAATTTAGACACCTCCTTTTCTGAAAAAGTGGACAGGTCCGGACCTGTTGAAAAAAATTAAATTTTGGCCAATTTTATTTCTTCATAATTTCGATGCCCGAGCTTTAGAAATAGCTTACAGGTTAACATGTCAAGAAAACACAATTTTTTGATGATCAAAACTACCCAAATTTAGACACCTCCTTTTCTGAAAAAGTGGACAGGTCTGGACCTGTTGAAAAAAATTAAATTTTGGCCAATTTTATTTCTTCATAATTTCGATGCCCGAGCTTTAGAAATAGCTTACAGGTTAACATGTCAAGAAAACACAATTTTTTGATGATCAAAACTACCCAAATTTAGACACCTCCTTTTCTGAAAAAGTGGACAGGTCCGGACCTGTTGAAAAAAAATAAATTTTGGCCAATTTTATTTCTTCATAATTTCGATGCCCGAGCTTTAGAAATAGCTTACAGGTTAACATGTCAAGAAAACACAATTTTTTGATGATCAAAACTACCCAAATTTAGACACCTCCTTTTCTGAAAAAGTGGACAGGTCCCGACCTGTTGAAAAAAATTAAATTTTGGCCAATTTTATTTCTTCATAATTTCGATGCCCAAGCTTTAGAAATAGCTTACAGGTTAACATGTCAAGAAAACACAATTTTTTGATGATCAAAACTACCCAAATTTAGACACCTCCTTTTCTGAAAAAGTGGACAGGTCCGGACCTGTTGAAAAAAATTAAATTTTGGCCAATTTTATTTCTTCATAATTTCGATGCCCGAGCTTTAGAAATAGCTTACTGGTTAACATGTCAAGAAAACACAATTTTTTGATGATCAAAACTACCCAAATTTAGACACCTCCTTTTCTGAAAAAGTGGACAGGTCCCGACCTGTTGAAAAAAATTAAATTTTGGCCAATTTTATTTCTTCATAATTTCGATGCCCAAGCTTTAGAAATAGCTTACAGGTTAACATGTCAAGAAAACACAATTTTTTGATGATCAAAACTACCCAAATTTAGACACCTCCTTTTCTGAAAAAGTGGACAGGTCCGGACCTGTTGAAAAAAATTAAATTTTGGCCAATTTTATTTCTTCATAATTTCGATGCCCGAGCTTTAGAAATAGCTTACAGGTTAACATGTCAAGAAAACACAATTTTTTGATGATCAAAACTACCCAAATTTAGACACCTCCTTTTCTGAAAAAGTGGACAGGTCCGGACCTGTTGAAAAAAATTAAATTTTGGCCAATTTTATTTCTTCATAATTTCGATGCCCGAGCTTTAGAAATAGCTTACAGGTTAACATGTCAAGAAAACACAATTTTTTGATGATCAAAACTACCCAAATTTAGACACCTCCTTTTCTGAAAAAGTGGACAGGTCCGGACCTGTTGAAAAAAAATAAATTTTGGCCAATTTTATTTCTTCATAATTTCGATGCCCGAGCTTTAGAAATAGCTTACAGGTTAACATGTCAAGAAAACACAATTTTTTGATGATCAAAACTACCCAAATTTAGACACCTCCTTTTCTGAAAAAGTGGACAGGTCCGGACCTGTTGAAAAAAAATAAATTTTGGCCAATTTTATTTCTTCATAATTTCGATGCCCGAGCTTTAGAAATAGCTTACAGGTTAACATGTCAAGAAAACACAATTTTTTGATGATCAAAACTACCCAAATTTAGACACCTACTTTTCTGAAAAAGTGGACAGGTCCGGACCTGTTGAAAAAAATAAAATTTTGGCCAATTTTATTTCTTCATAATTTCGATGCCCGAGCTTTAGAAATAGCTTACAGGTTAACATGTCAAGAAAACACCATTTTTTGATGATCAAAACTACCCAAATTTAGACACCTCCTTTTCTGAAAAAGTGGACAGGTCCGGACCTGTTGAAAAAAATTAAATTTTGGCCAATTTTATTTCTTCATAATTTCGATGCCCGAGCTTTAGAAATAGCTTACAGGTTAACATGTCAAGAAAACACAATTTTTTGATGATCAAAACTACCCAAATTTAGACACCTCCTTTTCTGAAAAAGTGGACAGGTCCGGACCTGTTGAAAAAAAATACATTTTGGCCAATTTTATTTCTTCATAATTTCGATGCCCAAGCTTTAGAAATAGCTTACAGGTTAACATGTCAAGAAAACACAATTTTTTGATGATCAAAACTACCCAAATTTAGACACCTCCTTTTCTGAAAAAGTGGACAGGTCCGGACCTGTTGAAAAAAATTAAATTTTGGCCAATTTTATTTCTTCATAATTTCGATGCCCGAGCTTTAGAAATAGCTTACAGGTTAACATGTCAAGAAAACACAATTTTTTGATGATCAAAACTACCCAAATTTAGACACCTCCTTTTCTGAAAAAGTGGACAGGTCCCGACCTGTTGAAAAAAATAAAATTTTGGCCAATTTTATTTCTTCATAATTTCGATGCCCGAGCTTTAGAAATAGCTTACAGGTTAACATGTCAAGAAAACACAATTTTTTGATGATCAAAACTACCCAAATTTAGACACCTACTTTTCTGAAAAAGTGGACAGGTCCGGACCTGTTGAAAAAAAATAAATTTTGGCCAATTTTATTTCTTCATAATTTCGATGCCCGAGCTTTAGAAATAGCTTACAGGTTAACATGTCAAGAAAACACAATTTTTTGATGATCAAAACTACCCAAATTTAGACACCTACTTTTCTGAAAAAGTGGACAGGTCCGGACCTGTTGAAAAAAATAACATTTTGGCCAATTTTATTTCTTCATAATTTCGATGCCCGAGCTTTAGAAATAGCTTACAGGTTAACATGTCAAGAAAACACAATTTTTTGATGATCAAAACTACCCAAATTTAGACACCTCCTTTTCTGAAAAAGTGGACAGGTCCGGACCTGTTGAAAAAAATTAAATTTTGGCCAATTTTATTTCTTCATAATTTCGATGCCCGAGCTTTAGAAATAGCTTACAGGTTAACATGTCAAGAAAACACAATTTTTTGATGATCAAAACTACCCAAATTTAGACACCTCCTTTTCTGAAAAAGTGGACAGGTCCGGACCTGTTGAAAAAAATTAAATTTTGGCCAATTTTATTTCTTCATAATTTCGATGCCCGAGCTTTAGAAATAGCTTACAGGTTAACATGTCAAGAAAACACAATTTTTTGATGATCAAAACTACCCAAATTTAGACACCTCCTTTTCTGAAAAAGTGGACAGGTCCGGACCTGTGAAAAAAAATAAATTTTGGCCAATTTTATTTCTTCATAATTTCGATGCCCGAGCTTTAGAAATAGCTTACAGGTTAACATGTCAAGAAAACACAATTTTTTGATGATCAAAACTACCCAAATTTAGACACCTCCTTTTCTGAAAAAGTGGACAGGTCCGGACCTGTTGAAAAAAAATAAATTTTGGCCAATTTTATTTCTTCATAATTTCGATGCCCGAGCTTTAGAAATAGCTTACAGGTTAACATGTCAAGAAAACACAATTTTTTGATGATCAAAACTACCCAAATTTAGACACCTACTTTTCTGAAAAAGTGGACAGGTCCGGACCTGTTGAAAAAAATTAAATTTTGGCCAATTTTATTTCTTCATAATTTCGATGCCCGAGCTTTAGAAATAGCTTACAGGTTAACATGTCAAGAAAACACAATTTTTGATGATCAAAACTACCCAAATTTAGACACCTACTTTTCTGAAAAAGTGGACAGGTCCGGACCTGTTGAAAAAAATTAAATTTTGGCCAATTTTATTTCTTCATAATTTCGATGCCCGAGCTTTAGAAATAGCTTACAGGTTAACATGTCAAGAAAACACAATTTTTTGATGATCAAAACTACCCAAATTTAGACACCTACTTTTCTGAAAAAGTGGACAGGTCCGGACCTGTTGAAAAAAATTAAATTTTGGCCAATTTTATTTCTTCATAATTTCGATGCCCGAGCTTTAGAAATAGCTTACAGGTTAACATGTCAAGAAAAACACAATTTTTTGATGATCAAAACTACCCAAATTTAGACACCTACTTTTCTGAAAAAGTGGACAGGTCCGGACCTGTTGAAAAAAAATAAATTTTGGCCAATTTTATTTCTTCATAATTTCGATGCCCGAGCTTTAGAAATAGCTTACAGGTTAACATGTCAAGAAAACACAATTTTTTGATGATCAAAACTACCCAAATTTAGACACCTCCTTTTCTGAAAAAGTGGACAGGTCCGGACCTGTTGAAAAAAATAAAATTTTGGCCAATTTTATTTCTTCATAATTTCGATGCCCGAGCTTTAGAAATAGCTTACAGGTTAACATGTCAAGAAAAACACAATTTTTTGATGATCAAAACTACCCAAATTTAGACACCTCTTTTCTGAAAAAGTGGACAGGTCCGGACCTGTTGAAAAAAAATAAATTTTGGCCATTTTTATTTCTTCATAATCTCGATGCCCGAGCTTTAGAAATAGCTTACAGGTTAACATGTCAAGAAAACACAATTTTTTGATGATCAAAACTACCCAAATTTAGACACCTACTTTTCTGAAAAAGTGGACAGGTCCGGACCTGTTGAAAAAAATTAAATTTTGGCCAATTTTATTTCTTCATAATTTCGATGCCCGAGCTTTAGAAATAGCTTACAGGTTAACATGTCAAGAAAACACAATTTTTTGATGATCAAAACTACCCAAATTTAGACACCTCCTTTTCTGAAAAAGTGGACAGGTCCGGACCTGTTGAAAAAAATTAAATTTTGGCCAATTTTATTTCTTCATAATTTCGATGCCCGAGCTTTAGAAATAGCTTACAGGTTAACATGTCAAGAAAACACAATTTTTTGATGATCAAAACTACCCAAATTTAGACACCTCCTTTCTGAAAAAGTGGACAGGTCCGGACCTGTTGAAAAAAAATAAATTTTGGCCATTTTTATTTCTTCATAATCTCGATGCCCGAGCTTTAGAAATAGCTTACAGGTTAACATGTCAAGAAAACACAATTTTTTGATGATCAAAACTACCCAAATTTAGACACCTACTTTTCTGAAAAAGTGGACAGGTCCGGACCTGTTGAAAAAAATTAAATTTTGGCCAATTTTATTTCTTCATAATTTCGATGCCCGAGCTTTAGAAATAGCTTACAGGTTAACATGTCAAGAAAACACAATTTTTTGATGATCAAAACTACCCAAATTTAGACACCTCCTTTTCTGAAAAAGTGGACAGGTCCGGACCTGTTGAAAAAAAATAAATTTTGGCCAATTTTATTTCTTCATAATTTCGATGCCCGAGCTTTAGAAATAGCTTACAGGTTAACATGTCAAGAAAACACAATTTTTTGATGATCAAAACTACCCAAATTTAGACACCTCCTTTTCTGAAAAAGTGGACAGGTCCGGACCTGTTGAAAAAAATTAAATTTTGGCCAATTTTATTTCTTCATAATTTCGATGCCCGAGCTTTAGAAATAGCTTACAGGTTAACATGTCAAGAAAACACAATTTTTTGATGATCAAAACTACCCAAATTTAGACACCTCCTTTTCTGAAAAAGTGGACAGGTCCGGACCTGTTGAAAAAAATAAAATTTTGGCCAGTTTTATTTCTTCATAATTTCGATGCCCGAGCTTTAGAAATAGCTTACAGGTTAACATGTCAAGAAAACACAATTTTTTGATGATCAAAACTACCCAATTTAGACACCTCCTTTTCTGAAAAAGTGGACAGGTCCGGACCTGTTGAAAAAAATTAAATTTTGGCCAATTTTATTTCTTCATAATTTCGATGCCCGAGCTTTAGAAATAGCTTACAGGTTAACATGTCAAGAAAACACAATTTTTTGATGATCAAAACTACCCAAATTTAGACACCTCCTTTTCTGAAAAAGTGGACAGGTCCGGACCTGCTGAAAAAAATTAAATTTTGGCCAATTTTATTTCTTCATAATTTCGATGCCCGAGCTTTAGAAATAGCTTACAGGTTAACATGTCAAGAAAACACAATTTTTTGATGATCAAAACTACCCAAATTTAGACACCTCCTTTTCTGAAAAAGTGGACAGGTCCGGACCTGTTGAAAAAAAATAAATTTTGGCCATTTTTATTTCTTCATAATCTCGATGCCCGAGCTTTAGAAATAGCTTACAGGTTAACATGTCAAGAAAACACAATTTTTTGATGATCAAAACTACCCAAATTTAGACACCTCCTTTTCTGAAAAAGTGGACAGGTCCGGACCTGTTGAAAAAAATTAAATTTTGGCCAATTTTATTTCTTCATAATTTCGATGCCCGAGCTTTAGAAATAGCTTACAGGTTAACATGTCAAGAAAACACAATTTTTTGATGATCAAAACTACCCAAATTTTAGACACCTCCTTTTCTGAAAAAGTGGACAGGTCCGGACCTGTTGAAAAAAAATAAATTTTGGCCAATTTTATTTCTTCATAATTTCGATGCCCGAGCTTTAGAAATAGCTTACAGGTTAACATGTCAAGAAAACACAATTTTTTGATGATCAAAACTACCCAAATTTAGACACCTCCTTTTCTGAAAAAGTGGACAGGTCCGGACCTGTTGAAAAAAATTAAATTTTGGCCAATTTTTATTTCTTCATAATTTCGATGCCCGAGCTTTAGAAATAGCTTACAGGTTAACATGTCAAGAAAACACAATTTTTTGATGATCAAAACTACCCAAATTTAGACACCTCCTTTTCTGAAAAAGTGGACAGGTCCGGACCTGTTGAAAAAAAATAAATTTTGGCCAATTTTATTTCTTCATAATTTCGATGCCCGAGCTTTAGAAATAGCTTACAGGTTAACATGTCAAGAAAACACAATTTTTTGATGATCAAAACTACCCAAATTTAGACACCTCCTTTTCTGAAAAAGTGGACAGTTCCGGACCTGTTGAAAAAAAATAAATTTTGGCCAATTTTATTTCTTCATAATTTCGATGCCCGAGCTTTAGAAATAGCTTACAGGTTAACATGTCAAGAAACACAATTTTTTGATGATCAAAACTACCCAAATTTAGACACCTCCTTTTCTGAAAAAGTGGACAGGTCCGGACCTTTTGAAAAAAATAAATTTTGGCCAATTTTATTTCTTCATAATTTCGATGCCCGAGCTTTAGAAATAGCTTACAGGTTAACATGTCAAGAAAACACAATTTTTTGATGATCAAAACTACCCAAATTTAGACACCTCCTTTTCTGAAAAAGTGGACAGGTCCGGACCTGTTGAAAAAAATAAAATTTTGGCCAGTTTTATTTCTTCATAATTTCGATGCCCGAGCTTTAGAAATAGCTTACAGGTTAACATGTCAAGAAAACACAATTTTTTGATGATCAAAACTACCCAAATTTAGACACCTCCTTTTCTGAAAAAGTGGACAGGTCCGGACCTGTTGAAAAAAATTAAATTTTGGCCAATTTTATTTCTTCATAATTTCGATGCCCGAGCTTTAGAAATAGCTTACAGGTTAACATGTCAAGAAAACACAATTTTTTGATGATCAAAACTACCCAAATTTAGACACCTCCTTTTCTGAAAAAGTGGACAGGTCCGGACCTGTTGAAAAAAAATAAATTTTGGCCAATTTTATTTCTTCATAATTTCGATGCCCGAGCTTTAGAAATAGCTTACAGGTTAACATGTCAAGAAAACACAATTTTTTGATGATCAAAACTACCCAAATTTAGACACCTCCTTTTCTGAAAAAGTGGACAGGTCCGGACCTGTTGAAAAAAATTAAATTTTGGCCAATTTTATTTCTTCATAATTTCGATGCCCGAGCTTTAGAAATAGCTTACAGGTTAACATGTCAAGAAAACACAATTTTTTGATGATCAAAACTACCCAAATTTAGACACCTCCTTTTCTGAAAAAGTGGACAGGTCCGGACCTGTTGAAAAAAAATAAATTTTGGCCAATTTTATTTCTTCATAATTTCGATGCCCGAGCTTTAGAAATAGCTTACAGGTTAACATGTCAAGAAAACACAATTTTTTGATGATCAAAACTACCCAAATTTAGACACCTCCTTTTCTGAAAAAGTGGACAGTTCCGGACCTGTTGAAAAAAAATAAATTTTGGCCAATTTTATTTCTTCATAATTTCGATGCCCGAGCTTTAGAAATAGCTTACAGGTTAACATGTCAAGAAAACACAATTTTTTGATGATCAAAACTACCCAAATTTAGACACCTCCTTTTCTGAAAAAGTGGACAGGTCCGGACCTTTTGAAAAAAATAAATTTTGGCCAATTTTATTTCTTCATAATTTCGATGCCCGAGCTTTAGAAATAGCTTACAGGTTAACATGTCAAGAAAACACAATTTTTTGATGATCAAAACTACCCAAATTTAGACACCTCCTTTTCTGAAAAAGTGGACAGGTCCGGACCTGTTGAAAAAAATAAAATTTTGGCCAGTTTTATTTCTTCATAATTTCGATGCCCGAGCTTTAGAAATAGCTTACAGGTTAACATGTCAAGAAAACACAATTTTTTGATGATCAAAACTACCCAAATTTAGACACCTCCTTTTCTGAAAAAGTGGACAGGTCCAGACCTGTTGAAAAAAATTAAATTTTGGCCAATTTTATTTCTTCATAATTTCGATGCCCGAGCTTTAGAAATAGCTTACAGGTTAACATGTCAAGAAAACACAATTTTTTGATGATCAAAACTACCCAAATTTAGACACCTCCTTTTCTGAAAAAGTGGACAGGTCCGGACCTGTTGAAAAAAATAAAATTTTGGCCAATTTTATTTCTTCATAATTTCGATGCCCGAGCTTTAGAAATAGCTTACAGGTTAACATGTCAAGAAAACACAATTTTTTGATGATCAAAACTACCCAAATTTAGACACCTCCTTTTCTGAAAAAGTGGACAGGTCCGGACCTGTTGAAAAAAATTAAATTTTGGCCAATTTTATTTCTTCATAATTTCGATGCCCGAGCTTTAGAAATAGCTTACAGGTTAACATGTCAAGAAAACACAATTTTTTGATGATCAAAACTACCCAAATTTAGACACCTGCTTTTCTGAAAAAGTGGACAGGTCCGGACCTGTTGAAAAAAATTAAATTTTGGCCAATTTTATTTCTTCATAATTTCGATGCCCGAGCTTTAGAAATAGCTTACAGGTTAACATGTCAAGAAAACACAATTTTTTGATGATCAAAACTACCCAAATTTAGACACCTACTTTTCTGAAAAAGTGGACAGGTCCGGACCTGTTGAAAAAAAATAAATTTTGGCCAATTTTATTTCTTCATAATTTCGATGCCCGAGCTTTAAAAATAGCTTACAGGTTAACATGTCAAGAAAACACAATTTTTTGATGATCAAAACTACCCAAATTTAGACACCTACTTTTCTGAAAAAGTGGACAGGTCCGGACCTGTTGAAAAAAATAAATTTTGGCCAATTTTATTTCTTTATAATTTCGATGCCCGAGCTTTAGAAATAGCTTACAGGTTAACATGTCAAGAAAACACAATTTTTTGATGATCA
Source organism: Acipenser ruthenus (assembly GCF_902713425.1). Lineage (NCBI taxonomy): Eukaryota > Metazoa > Chordata > Actinopteri > Acipenseriformes > Acipenseridae > Acipenser > Acipenser ruthenus. Next base: position 39,808,648 of record NC_081202.1, on the reverse strand, counting down.
AAACTACCCAAATTTAGACACCTCCTTTTCTGAAAAAGTGGACAGGTCCGGACCTGTTGAAAAAAAATTAATTTTGGCCAATTTTATTTCTTCATAATTTCGATGCCCGAGCTTTAGAAATAGCTTACAGGTTAACATGTCAAGAAAACACAATTTTTTGATGATCAAAACTACCCAAATTTAGACACCTCCTTTTCTGAAAAAGTGGACAGTCCGTACCAGTTGAAAAAAAATAAATTTTGGCCAATTTTATTTCTTCATAATTTCGATGCCCGAGCTTTAGAAATAGCTTACAGGTTAACATGTCAAGAAAACACAATTTTTGATGATCAAAACTACCCAAATTTAGACACCTCCTTTTCTGAAAAAGTGGACAGTTCCGGACCTTTTGAAAAAAATAAATTTTGGCCAATTTTATTTCTTCATAATTTCGATGCCCGAGCTTTAGAAATAGCTTACAGGTTAACATGTCAAGAAAACACAATTTTTTGATGATCAAAACTACCCAAATTTAGACACCTACTTTTCTGAAAAAGTGGACAGGTCCGGACCTGTTGAAAAAAAATTAATTTTGGCCAATTTTATTTCTTCATAATTTTCGATGCCCGAGCTTTAGAAATAGCTTACAGGTTAACATGTCAAGAAAACACAATTTTTTGATGATCAAAACTACCCAAATTTAGACACCTCCTTTTCTGAAAAAGTGGACAGGTCCGGACCTGTTGAAAAAAATTAAATTTTGGCCAATTTTATTTCTTCATAATTTCGATGCCCGAGCTTTAGAAATAGCTTACAGGTTAACATGTCAAGAAAACACAATTTTTTGATGATCAAAACTACCCAAATTTAGACACCTACTTTTCTGAAAAAGTGGACAGGTCCGGACCTGTTGAAAAAAATAAAATTTTGGCCAATTTTATTTCTTCATAATTTCGATGCCCGAGCTTTAGAAATAGCTTACAGGTTAACATGTCAAGAAAACACAATTTTTTGATGATCAAAACTACCCAAATTTAGACACCTACTTTTCTGAAAAAGTGGACAGGTCCGGACCTGTTGAAAAAAAATAAATTTTGGCCAATTTTATTTCTTCATAATTTCGATGCCCGAGCTTTAGAAATAGCTTACAGGTTAACATGTCAAGAAAACACAATTTTTTGATGATCAAAACTACCCAAATTTAGACACCTACTTTTCTGAAAAAGTGGACAGGTCCGGACCTGTTGAAAAAAATAAATTTTGGCCAATTTTATTTCTTCATAATTTCGATGCCCGAGCTTTAGAAATAGCTTACAGGTTAACATGTCAAGAAAACACAATTTTTTGATGATCAAAACTACCCAAATTTAGACACCTACTTTTCTGAAAAAGTGGACAGGTCCGGACCTGTTGAAAAAAAATAAATTTTGGCCAATTTTATTTCTTCATAATTTCGATGCCCGAGCTTTAGAAATAGCTTACAGGTTAACATGTCAAGAAAACACAATTTTTTGATGATCAAAACTACCCAAAATTTAGACACCTACTTTTCTGAAAAAGTGGACAGGTCCGGACCTGTTGAAAAAAATAAATTTTGGCCAATTTTATTTCTTCATAATTTCGATGCCCGAGCTTTAGAAATAGCTTACAGGTTAACATGTCAAGAAAACACAATTTTTTGATGATCAAAACTACCCAAATTTAGACACCTCCTTTTCTGAAAAAGTGGACAGGTCTGGACCTGTTGAAAAAAAATTAATTTTGGCCAATTTTATTTCTTCATAATTTCGATGCCCGAGCTTTAGAAATAGCTTACAGGTTAACATGTCAAGAAAACACAATTTTTTGATGATCAAAACTACCCAAATTTAGACACCTCCTTTTCTGAAAAAGTGGACAGGTCCGGACCAGATGAAAAAAAATAAATTTTGGCCAATTTTATTTCTTCATAATTTCGATGCCCGAGCTTTAGAAATAGCTTACAGGTTAACATGTCAAGAAAACACAATTTTTTGATGATCAAAACTACCCAAATTTAGACACCTCCTTTTCTGAAAAAGTGGACAGGTCCGGACCTTTTGAAAAAAATAAATTTTGGCCAATTTTATTTCTTCATAATTTCGATGCCCGAGCTTTAGAAATAGCTTACAGGTTAACATGTCAAGAAAACACAATTTTTTGATGATCAAAACTACCCAAATTTAGACACCTACTTTTCTGAAAAAGTGGACAGGTCCGGACCTGTTGAAAAAAAATAAATTTTGGCCAATTTTATTTCTTCATAATTTCGATGCCCGAGCTTTAGAAATAGCTTACAGGTTAACATGTCAAGAAAACACAATTTTTTGATGATCAAAACTACCCAAATTTAGACACCTACTTTTCTGAAAAAGTGGACAGGTCCGGACTTGTTGAAAAAAATAAATTTTGGCCAATTTTATTTCTTCATAATTTCGATGCCCGAGCTTTAGAAATAGCTTACAGGTTAACATGTCAAGAAAACACAATTTTTGATGATCAAAACTACCCAAATTTAGACACCTCCTTTTCTGAAAAAGTGGACAGGTCCGGACCTTTTGAAAAAAATAAATTTTGGCCAACTTTATTTCTTCATAATTTCGATGCCCGAGCTTTAGAAATAGCTTACAGGTTAACATGTCAAGAAAACACAATTTTTTGATGATCAAAACTACCCAAATTTAGACACCTCCTTTTCTGAAAAAGTGGACAGGTCCGGACCTGTTGAAAAAAATAAAATTTTGGCCAATTTTATTTCTTCATAATTTCGATGCCCGAGCTTTAGAAATAGCTTACAGGTTAACATGTCAAGAAAACACAATTTTTTGATGATCAAAACTACCCAAATTTAGACACCTCCTTTTCTGAAAAAGTGGACAGGTCCGGACCTGTTGAAAAAAATTAAATTTTGGCCAATTTTATTTCTTCATAATTTCGATGCCCGAGCTTTAGAAATAGCTTACAGGTTAACATGTCAAGAAAACACAATTTTTTGATGATCAAAACTACCCAAATTTAGACACCTACTTTTCTGAAAAAGTGGACAGGTCCGGACCTGTTGAAAAAAATAAAATTTTGGCCAATTTTATTTCTTCATAATTTCGATGCCCGAGCTTTAGAAATAGCTTACAGGTTAACATGTCAAGAAAACACAATTTTTTGATGATCAAAACTACCCAAATTTAGACACCTCCTTTTCTGAAAAAGTGGACAGGTCCGGACCTTTTGAAAAAAATAAATTTTGGCCAATTTTATTTCTTCATAATTTCAATGCCCGAGCTTTAGAAATAGCTTACAGGTTAACATGTCAAGAAAACACAATTTTTTGATGATCAAAACTACCCAAATTTAGACACCTACTTTTCTGAAAAAGTGGACAGGTCCGGACCTGTTGAAAAAAATAAATTTTGGCCAATTTTATTTCTTCATAATTTCGATGCCCGAGCTTTAGAAATAGCTTACAGGTTAACATGTCAAGAAAACACAATTTTTTGATGATCAAAACTACCCAAATTTAGACACCTCCTTTTCTGAAAAAGTGGACAGGTCTGGACCTGTTGAAAAAAAATTAATTTTGGCCAATTTTATTTCTTCATAATTTCGATGCCCGAGCATTAGAAATAGCTTACAGGTTAACATGTCAAGAAAACACAATTTTTTGATGATCAAAACTACCCAAATTTAGACACCTCCTTTTCTGAAAAAGTGGACAGGTCCGGACCAGTTGGAAAAAAATAAATTTTGGCCAATTTTATTTCTTCATAATTTCGATGCCCGAGCTTTAGAAATAGCTTACAGGTTAACATGTCAAGAAAACACAATTTTTTGATGATCAAAACTACCCAAATTTAGACACCTCCTTTTCTGAAAAAGTGGACAGGTCCGGACCTTTTGAAAAAAATAAATTTTGGCCAATTTTATTTCTTCATAATTTCGATGCCCGAGCTTTAGAAATAGCTTACAGGTTAACATGTCAAGAAAACACAATTTTTTGATGATCAAAACTACCCAAATTTAGACACCTACTTTTCTGAAAAAGTGGACAGGTCCGGACCTGTTGAAAAAAAATAAATTTTGGCCAATTTTATTTCTTCATAATTTCGATGCCTGAGCTTTAGAAATAGCTTACAGGTTAACATGTCAAGAAAACACAATTTTTTGATGATCAAAACTACCCAAATTTAGACACCTACTTTTCTGAAAAAGTGGACAGGTCCGGACCTTTTGAAAAAAATAAATTTTGGCCAATTTTATTTCTTCATAATTTCGATGCCCGAGCTTTAGAAATAGCTTACAGGTTAACATGTCAAGAAAACACAATTTTTTGATGATCAAAACTACCCAAATTTAGACACCTCCTTTTCTGAAAAAGTGGACAGGTCCGGACCTTTTGAAAAAAATTAAATTTTGGCCAATTTTATTTCTTCATAATTTCGATGCCCGAGCTTTAGAAATAGCTTACAGGTTAACATGTCAAGAAAACACAATTTTTTGATGATCAAAACTACCCAAATTTAGACACCTCCTTTTCTGAAAAAGTGGACAGGTCCGGACCTGTTGAAAAAAATAAAATTTTGGCCAATTTTATTTCTTCATAATTTCGATGCCCGAGCTTTAGAAATAGCTTACAGGATAACATGTCAAGAAAACACAATTTTTTGATAATCAAAACTACCCAAATTTAGACACCTCCTTTTCTGAAAAAGTGGACAGGTCCGGACCTGTGAAAAAAATTAAATTTTGGCCAATTTTATTTCTTCATAATTTCGATGCCCGAGCTTTAGAAATAGCTTACAGGTTAACATGTCAAGAAAACACAATTTTTTGATGATCAAAACTACCCAAATTTAGACACCTCCTTTTCTGAAAAAGTGGACAGGTCCGGACCTTTTGAAAAAAATAAATTTTGGCCAATTTTATTTCTTCATAATTTCGATGCCCGAGCTTTAGAAATAGCTTACAGGTTAACATGTCAAGAAAACACAATTTTTTGATGATCAAAACTACCCAAATTTAGACACCTCCTTTTCTGAAAAAGTGGACAGGTCCGGACCTGTTGAAAAAAATAAATTTTGGCCAATTTTATTTCTTCATAATTTCGATGCCCGAGCTTTAGAAATAGCTTACAGGTTAACATGTCAAGAAAACACAATTTTTTGATGATCAAAACTACCCAAATTTAGACACCTACTTTTCTGAAAAAGTGGACAGGTCCGGACCTGTTGAAAAAAAATAAAATTTTGGCCAATTTTATTTCTTCATAATTTCGATGCCCAAGCTTTAGAAATAGCTTACAGGTTAACATGTCAAGAAAACACAATTTTTTGATGATCAAAACTACCCAAATTTAGACACCTCCTTTTCTGAAAAAGTGGACAGGTCCGGACCTGTTGAAAAAAATAAAATTTTGGCCAATTTTATTTCTTCATAATTTCGATGCCCGAGCTTTAGAAATAGCTTACAGGTTAACATGTCAAGAAAACACAATTTTTTGATGATCAAAACTACCCAAATTTAGACACCTCCTTTTCTGAAAAAGTGGACAGGTCCGGACCTGTTGAAAAAAAATAAATTTTGGCCAATTTTATTTCTTCATAATTTCGATGCCCGAGCTTTAGAAATAGCTTACAGGTTAACATGTCAAGAAAACACAATTTTTTGATGATCAAAACTACCCAAATTTAGACACCTCCTTTTCTGAAAAAGTGGACAGGTCCGGACCTGTTGAAAAAAAATAAATTTTGGCCAATTTTATTTCTTCATAATTTCGATGCCCGAGCTTTAGAAATAGCTTACAGGTTAACATGTCAAGAAAACACAATTTTTTGATGATCAAAACTACCCAAATTTAGACACCTACTTTTCTGAAAAAGTGGACAGGTCCGGACCTGTTGAAAAAAATTAAATTTTGGCCAATTTTATTTCTTCATAATTTCGATGCCCGAGCTTTAGAAATAGCTTACAGGTTAACATGTCAAGAAAACACAATTTTTTGATGATCAAAACTACCCAAATTTAGACACCTCCTTTTCTGAAAAAGTGGACAGGTCCGGACCTGTTGAAAAAAATAAAATTTTGGCCAATTTTATTTCTTCATAATTTCGATGCCCGAGCTTTAGAAATAGCTTACAGGATAACATGTCAAGAAAACACAATTTTTTGATGATCAAAACTACCCAAATTTAGACACCTCCTTTTCTGAAAAAGTGGACAGGTCCGGACCTGTTGAAAAAAATTAAATTTTGGCCAATTTTATTTCTTCATAATTTCGATGCCCGAGCTTTAGAAATAGCTTACAGGTTAACATGTCAAGAAAACACAATTTTTTGATGATCAAAACTACCCAAATTTAGACACCTCCTTTTCTGAAAAAGTGGACAGGTCCGGACCTTTTGAAAAAAATAAATTTTGGCCAATTTTATTTCTTCATAATTTCGATGCCCGAGCTTTAGAAATAGCTTACAGGTTAACATGTCAAGAAAACACAATTTTTTGATGATCAAAACTACCCAAATTTAGACACCTCCTTTTCTGAAAAAGTGGACAGGTCTTGACCTGTTGAAAAAAATAAATTTTGGCCAATTTTATTTCTTCATAATTTCGATGCCCGAGCTTTAGAAATAGCTTACAGGTTAACATGTCAAGAAAACACAATTTTTTGATGATCAAAACTACCCAAATTTAGACACCTACTTTTCTGAAAAAGTGGACAGGTCCGGACCTGTTGAAAAAAAATAAAATTTTGGCCAATTTTATTTCTTCATAATTTCGATGCCCGAGCTTTAGAAATAGCTTACAGGTTAACATGTCAAGAAAACACAATTTTTTGATGATCAAAACTACCCAAATTTAGACACCTCCTTTTCTGAAAAAGTGGACAGGTCCGGACCTGTTGAAAAAAATTAAATTTTGGCCAATTTTATTTCTTCATAATTTCGATGCCCGAGCTTTAGAAATAGCTTACAGGTTAACATGTCAAGAAAACACAATTTTTTGATGATCAAAACTACCCAAATTTAGACACCTCCTTTTCTGAAAAAAGTGGACAGGTCCGGACCTGTTGAAAAAAAATAAATTTTGGCCAATTTTATTTCTTCATAATTTCGATGCCCGAGCTTTAGAAATAGCTTACAGGTTAACATGTCAAGAAAACACAATTTTTTGATGATCAAAACTACCCAAATTTAGACACCTCCTTTTCTGAAAAAGTGGACAGGTCCGGACCTGTTGAAAAAAATAAATTTTGGCCAATTTTATTTCTTCATAATTTCGATGCCCGAGCTTTAGAAATAGCTTACAGGTTAACATGTCAAGAAAACACAATTTTTTGATGATCAAAACTACCCAAATTTAGACACCTACTTTTCTGAAAAAGTGGACAGGTCCGGACCTGTTGAAAAAAAATAAATTTTTGGCCAATTTTATTTCTTCATAATTTCGATGCCCGAGCTTTAGAAATAGCTTACAGGTTAACATGTCAAGAAAACACAATTTTTTGATGATCAAAACTACCCAAATTTAGACACCTACTTTTCTGAAAAAGTGGACAGGTCCGGACCTGTTGAAAAAAATTAAATTTTGGCCAATTTTATTTCTTCATAATTTCGATGCCCGAGCTTTAGAAATAGCTTACAGGTTAACATGTCAAGAAAACACAATTTTTTGATGATCAAACTACCCAAATTTAGACACCTCCTTTTCTGAAAAAGTGGACAGGTCCGGACCTTTTGAAAAAAATAAATTTTGGCCAATTTTATTTCTTCATAATTTCGATGCCCGAGCTTTAGAAATAGCTTACAGGTTAACATGTCAAGAAAACACAATTTTTTGATGATCAAAACTACCCAAATTTAGACACCTCCTTTTCTGAAAAAGTGGACAGGTCCGGACCTGTTGAAAAAAAATAAATTTTGGCCAATTTTATTTCTTCATAATTTCGATGCCCGAGCTTTAGAAATAGCTTACAGGTTAACATGTCAAGAAAACACAATTTTTTGATGATCAAAACTACCCAAATTTAGACACCTCCTTTTCTGAAAAAGTGGACAGGTCCGGACCTGTTGAAAAAAAATAAATTTTGGCCAATTTTATTTCTTCATAATTTCGATGCCCGAGCTTTAGAAATAGCTTACAGGTTAACATGTCAAGAAAACACAATTTTTTGATGATCAAAACTACCCAAATTTAGACACCTCCTTTTCTGAAAAAGTGGACAGGTCCGGACCTGTTGAAAAAAATTAAATTTTGGCCAATTTTATTTCTTCATAATTTCGATGCCCGAGCTTTAGAAATAGCTTACAGGTTAACATGTCAAGAAAACACAATTTTTTGATGATCAAAACTACCCAAATTTAGACACCTCCTTTTCTGAAAAAGTGGACAGGTCCGGACCTGTTGAAAAAAATTAAATTTTGGCCAATTTTATTTCTTCATAATTTCGATGCCTGAGCTTTAGAAATAGCTTACAGGTTAACATGTCAAGAAAACACAATTTTTTGATGATCAAAACTACCCAAATTTAGACACCTCCTTTTCTGAAAAAGTGGACAGGTCCGGACCTGTTGAAAAAAAATAAATTTTGGCCAATTTTATTTCTTCATAATTTCGATGCCCGAGCTTTAGAAATAGCTTACAGGTTAACATGTCAAGAAAACACAATTTTTTGATGATCAAAACTACCCAAATTTAGACACCTCCTTTTCTGAAAAAGTGGACAGGTCCGGACCTGTTGAAAAAAAATAAATTTTGGCCAATTTTATTTCTTCATAATTTCGATGCCCGAGCTTTAGAAATAGCTTACAGGTTAACATGTCAAGAAAACACAATTTTTTGATGATCAAAACTACCCAAATTTAGACACCTCCTTTTCTGAAAAAGTGGACAGGTCCGGACCTGTTGAAAATAATTAAATTTTGGCCAATTTTATTTCTTCATAATTTCGATGCCCGAGCTTTAGAAATAGCTTACAGGTTAACATGTCAAGAAAACACCATTTTTTGATGATCAAAACTACCCAAATTTAGACACCTCCTTTTCTGAAAAAGTGGACAGGTCCGGACCTGTTGAAAAAAAATAAATTTTGGCCAATTTTATTTCTTCATAATTTCGATGCCCGAGCTTTAGAAATAGCTTACAGGTTAACATGTCAAGAAAACACAACTTTTTGATGATCAAAACTACCCAAATTTAGGACACCTCCTTTTCTGAAAAAGTGGACAGGTCCGGACCTGTTGAAAAAAATTAAATTTTGGCCAATTTTATTTCTTCATAATTTCGATGCCCGAGCTTTAGAAATAGCTTACAGGTTAACATGTCAAGAAAACACAATTTTTTGATGATCAAAACTACCCAAATTTAGACACCTCCTTTTCTGAAAAAGTGGACAGGTCCGGACCTGTTGAAAAAAATAAATTTTGGCCAATTTTATTTCTTCATAATTTCGATGCCCGAGCTTTAGAAATAGCTTACAGGTTAACATGTCAAGAAAACACAATTTTTTGATGATCAAAACTACCCAAATTTAGACACCTCCTTTTCTGAAAAAGTGGGACAGGTCTTGACCTGTTGAAAAAAATAAATTTTGGCCAATTTTATTTCTTCATAATTTCGATGCCCGAGCTTTAGAAATAGCTTACAGGTTAACATGTCAAGAAAACACAATTTTTTGATGATCAAAACTACCCAAATTTAGACACCTACTTTTCTGAAAAAGTGGGACAGGTCCGGACCTGTTGAAAAAAAATAAAATTTTGGCCAATTTTATTTCTTCATAATTTCGATGCCCGAGCTTTAGAAATAGCTTACAGGTTAACATGTCAAGAAAACACAATTTTTTTGATGATCAAAACTACCCAAATTTAGACACCTCCTTTTCTGAAAAAGTGGACAGGTCCGGACCTGTTGAAAAAAATTAAATTTTGGCCAATTTTATTTCTTCATAATTTCGATGCCCGAGCTTTAGAAATAGCTTACAGGTTAACATGTCAAGAAAACACAATTTTTTGATGATCAAAACTACCCAAATTTAGACACCTCCTTTTCTGAAAAAGTGGACAGGTCCGGACCTGTTGAAAAAAAATAAATTTTGGCCAATTTTATTTCTTCATAATTTCGATGCCCGAGCTTTAGAAATAGCTTACAGGTTAACATGTCAAGAAAACACAATTTTTTGATGATCAAAACTACCCAAATTTAGACACCTCCTTTTCTGAAAAAGTGGACAGGTCCGGACCTGTTGAAAAAAATAAATTTTGGCCAATTTTATTTCTTCATAATTTCGATGCCCGAGCTTTAGAAATAGCTTACAGGTTAACATGTCAAGAAAACACAATTTTTTGATGATCAAAACTACCCAAATTTAGACACCTACTTTTCTGAAAAAGTGGACAGGTCCGGACCTGTTGAAAAAAAATAAATTTTGGCCAATTTTATTTCTTCATAATTTCGATGCCCGAGCTTTAGAAATAGCTTACAGGTTAACATGTCAAGAAAACACAATTTTTTGATGATCAAAACTACCCAAATTTAGACACCTACTTTTCTGAAAAAGTGGACAGGTCCGGACCTGTTGAAAAAAATTAAATTTTGGCCAATTTTATTTCTTCATAATTTCGATGCCCGAGCTTTAGAAATAGCTTACAGGTTAACATGTCAAGAAAACACAATTTTTTGATGATCAAAACTACCCAAATTTAGACACCTCCTTTTCTGAAAAAGTGGACAGGTCCGGACCTTTTGAAAAAAATAAATTTTGGCCAATTTTATTTCTTCATAATTTCGATGCCCGAGCTTTAGAAATAGCTTACAGGTTAACATGTCAAGAAAACACAATTTTTTGATGATCAAAACTACCCAAATTTAGACACCTCCTTTTCTGAAAAAGTGGACAGGTCCGGACCTGTTGAAAAAAATTAAATTTTGGCCAATTTTATTTCTTCATAATTTCGATGCCCGAGCTTTAGAAATAGCTTACAGGTTAACATGTCAAGAAAACACAATTTTTTGATGATCAAAACTACCCAAATTTAGACACCTCCTTTTCTGAAAAAGTGGACAGGTCCGGACCTGTTGAAAAAAAATAAATTTTGGCCAATTTTATTTCTTCATAATTTCGATGCCCGAGCTTTAGAAATAGCTTACAGGTTAACATGTCAAGAAAACACAATTTTTTGATGATCAAAACTACCCAAATTTAGACACCTCCTTTTCTGAAAAAGTGGACAGGTCCGGACCTGTTGAAAAAAATTAAATTTTGGCCAATTTTATTTCTTCATAATTTCGATGCCCGAGCTTTAGAAATAGCTTACAGGTTAACATGTCAAGAAAACACAATTTTTTGATGATCAAAACTACCCAAATTTAGACACCTCCTTTTCTGAAAAAGTGGACAGGTCCGGACCTGTTGAAAAAAATTAAATTTTGGCCAATTTTATTTCTTCATAATTTCGATGCCTGAGCTTTAGAAATAGCTTACAGGTTAACATGTCAAGAAAACACAATTTTTTGATGATCAAAACTACCCAAATTTAGACACCTCCTTTTCTGAAAAAGTGGACAGGTCCGGACCTGTTGAAAAAAAATAAATTTTGGCCAATTTTATTTCTTCATAATTTCGATGCCCGAGCTTTAGAAATAGCTTACAGGTTAACATGTCAAGAAAACACAATTTTTTGATGATCAAAACTACCCAAATTTAGACACCTCCTTTTCTGAAAAAGTGGACAGGTCCGGACCTGTTGAAAAAAAATAAATTTTGGCCAATTTTATTTCTTCATAATTTCGATGCCCGAGCTTTAGAAATAGCTTACAGGTTAACATGTCAAGAAAACACAATTTTTTGATGATCAAAACTACCCAAATTTAGACACCTCCTTTTCTGAAAAAGTGGACAGGTCCGGACCTGTTGAAAATAATTAAATTTTGGCCAATTTTATTTCTTCATAATTTCGATGCCCGAGCTTTAGAAATAGCTTACAGGTTAACATGTCAAGAAAACACCATTTTTTGATGATCAAAACTACCCAAATTTAGACACCTCCTTTTCTGAAAAAGTGGACAGGTCCGGACCTGTTGAAAAAAAATAAATTTTGGCCAATTTTATTTCTTCATAATTTCGATGCCCGAGCTTTAGAAATAGCTTACAGGTTAACATGTCAAGAAAACACAACTTTTTGATGATCAAAACTACCCAAATTTAGACACCTCCTTTTCTGAAAAAGTGGACAGGTCCGGACCTGTTGAAAAAAATTAAATTTTGGCCAATTTTATTTCTTCATAATTTCGATGCCCGAGCTTTAGAAATAGCTTACAGGTTAACATGTCAAGAAAACACAATTTTTTGATGATCAAAACTACCCAAATTTAGACACCTCCTTTTCTGAAAAAGTGGACAGGTCCGGACCTGTTGAAAAAAATAAATTTTGGCCAATTTTATTTTCTTCATAATTTCGATGCCCGAGCTTTAGAAATAGCTTACAGGTTAACATGTCAAGAAAACACAATTTTTTGATGATCAAAACTACCCAAATTTAGACACCTCCTTTTCTGAAAAAGTGGACAGGTCCGGACCTGTTGAAAAAAAAATAAATTTTGGCCAATTTTATTTCTTCATAATTTCGATGCCCGAGCTTTAGAAATAGCTTACAGGTTAACATGTCAAGAAAACACAATTTTTTGATGATCAAAACTACCCAAATTTAGACACCTCCTTTTCTGAAAAAGTGGACAGGTCCGGACCTTTTGAAAAAAATAAATTTTGGCCAATTTTATTTCTTCATAATTTCGATGCCCGAGCTTTAGAAATAGCTTACAGGTTAACATGTCAAGAAAACACAATTTTTTGATGATCAAAACTACCCAAATTTAGACACCTCCTTTTCTGAAAAAGTGGACAGGTCCGGACCTGTTGAAAAAAATTAAATTTTTGGCCAATTTTATTTCTTCATAATTTCGATGCCCGAGCTTTAGAAATAGCTTACAGGTTAACATGTCAAGAAAACACAATTTTTTGATGATCAAAACTACCTAAATTTAGACACCTCCTTTTCTGAAAAAGTGGACAGGTCCGGACCTGTTGAAAAAAAATAAATTTTGGCCAATTTTATTTCTTCATAATTTCGATGCCCTAGCTTTAGAAATAGCTTACAGGTTAACATGTCAAGAAAACACAATTTTTTGATGATCAAAACTACCCAAATTTAGACACCTCCTTTTCTGAAAAAGTGGACAGGTCCCGACCTGTTGAAAAAAATTAAATTTTGGCCAATTTTATTTCTTCATAATTTCGATGCCCGAGCTTTAGAAATAGCTTACAGGTTAACATGTCAAGAAAACACAATTTTTTGATGATCAAAACTACCCAAATTTAGACACCTCCTTTTCTGAAAAAGTGGACAGGTCCGGACCTGTTGAAAAAAATTAAATTTTGGCCAATTTTATTTCTTCATAATTTCGATGCCCGAGCTTTAGAAATAGCTTACAGGTTAACATGTCAAGAAAACACAATTTTTTGATGATCAAAACTACCCAAATTTAGACACCTCCTTTTCTGAAAAAGTGGACAGGTCCCGACCTGTTGAAAAAAATTAAATTTTGGCCAATTTTATTTCTTCATAATTTCGATGCCCGAGCTTTAGAAATAGCTTACAGGTTAACATGTCAAGAAAACACAATTTTTTGATGATCAAAACTACCCAAATTTAGACACCTCCTTTTCTGAAAAAGTGGACAGGTCCGGACCTGTTGAAAAAAATAAAATTTTGGCCAATTTTATTTCTTCATAATTTCGATGCCCGAGCTTTAGAAATAGCTTACAGGTTAACATGTCAAGAAAACACAATTTTTTAATGATCAAAACTACCCAAATTTAGACACCTCCTTTTCTGAAAAAGTGGACAGGTCCGGACCTGTTGAAAAAAATTAAATTTTGGCCAATTTTATTTCTTCATAATTTCGATGCCCGAGCTTTAGAAATAGCTTACAGGTTAACATGTCAAGAAAACACAATTTTTTGATGATCAAAACTACCCAAATTTAGACACCTCCTTTTCTGAAAAAGTGGACAGGTCCGGACCTGTTGAAAAAAAATAAATTTTGGCCAATTTTATTTCTTCATAATTTCGATGCCCGAGCTTTAGAAATAGCTTACAGGTTAACATGTCAAGAAAACACAATTTTTTTGATGATCAAAACTACCCAAATTTAGACACCTACTTTTCTGAAAAAGTGGACAGGTCCGGACCTGTTGAAAAAAATTAAATTTTGGCCAATTTTATTTCTTCATAATTTCGATGCCCGAGCTTTAGAAATAGCTTACAGGTTAACATGTCAAGAAAACACAATTTTTTGATGATCAAAACTACCCAAATTTAGACACCTCCTTTTCTGAAAAAGTGGACAGGTCCGGACCTGTTGAAAAAAAATAAATTTTGGCCAATTTTATTTCTTCATAATTTCGATGCCCGAGCTTTAGAAATAGCTTACAGGTTAACATGTCAAGAAAACACAATTTTTTGATGATCAAAACTACCCAAATTTAGACACCTCCTTTTCTGAAAAAGTGGACAGGTCCGGACCTGTTGAAAAAAATTAAATTTTGGCCAATTTTAATTTCTTCATAATTTCGATGCCCGAGCTTTAGAAATAGCTTACAGGTTAACATGTCAAGAAAACACAATTTTTTGATGATCAAAACTACCCAAATTTAGACACCTACTTTTCTGAAAAAGTGGACAGGTCCGGACCTGTTGAAAAAAAAAAAATTTTGGCCAATTTTATTTCTTCATAATTTCGATGCCCGAGCTTTAGAAATTGCTTACAGGTTAACATGTCAAGAAAACACAATTTTTTGATGATCAAAACTACCCAAATTTAGACACCTCCTTTTCTGAAAAAGTGGACAGGTCCGGACCTGTTGAAAAAAATTAAATTTTGGCCAATTTTATTTCTTCATAATTTCGATGCCCGAGCTTTAGAAATAGCTTACAGGTTAACATGTCAAGAAAACACAATTTTTTGATGATCAAAACTACCCAAATTTAGACACCTCCTTTTCTGAAAAAGTGGACAGGTCCGGACCTGTTGAAAAAAAATAAATTTTGGCCAATTTTATTTCTTCATAATTTCGATGCCCGAGCTTTAGAAATAGCTTACAGGTTAACATGTCAAGAAAACACAATTTTTTGATGATCAAAACTACCCAAATTTAGACACCTCCTTTTCTGAAAAAGTGGACAGGTCCGGACCTGTTGAAAAAAATTAAATTTTGGCCAATTTTATTTCTTCATAATTTCGATGCCCGAGCTTTAGAAATAGCTTACAGGTTAACATGTCAAGAAAACACAATTTTTTGATGATCAAAACTACCCAAATTTAGACACCTACTTTTCTGAAAAAGTGGACAGGTCCGGACCTTTTGAAAAAAATAAATTTTGGCCAATTTTATTTCTTCATAATTTCGATGCCCGAGCTTTAGAAATAGCTTACAGGTTAACATGTCAAGAAAACACAATTTTTTGATGATCAAAACTACCCAAATTTAGACACCTCCTTTTCTGAAAAAGTGGACAGGTCCGGACCTGTTGAAAAAAAATAAATTTTGGCCAATTTTATTTCTTCATAATTTCGATGCCCGAGATTTAGAAATAGCTTACAGGTTAACATGTCAAGAAAACACAATTTTTTGATGATCAAAACTACCCAAATTTAGACACCTCCTTTTCTGAAAAAGTGGACAGGTCCGGACCTGTTGAAAAAAAAAAAATTTTGGCCAATTTTATTTCTTCATAATTTCGATGCCCGAGCTTTAGAAATTGCTTACAGGTTAACATGTCAAGAAAACACAATTTTTTGATGATCAAAACTACCCAAATTTAGGACACCTCCTTTTCTGAAAAAGTGGACAGGTCCGGACCTGTTGAAAAAAATTAAATTTTGGCCAATTTTATTTCTTCATAATTTCGATGCCCGAGCTTTAGAAATAGCTTACAGGTTAACATGTCAAGAAAACACAATTTTTTGATGATCAAAACTACCCAAATTTAGACACCTCCTTTTCTGAAAAAGTGGACAGGTCCGGACCTTTTGAAAAAAATAAATTTTGGCCAATTTTATTTCTTCATAATTTCGATGCCCGAGCTTTAGAAATAGCTTACAGGTTAACATGTCAAGAAAACACAATTTTTTGATGATCAAAACTACCCAAATTTAGACACCTCCTTTTCTGAAAAAGTGGACAGGTCCGGACCTGTTGAAAAAAATAAATTTTGGCCAATTTTATTTCTTCATAATTTCGATGCCCGAGCTTTAGAAATAGCTTACAGGTTAACATGTCAAGAAAACACAATTTTTTGATGATCAAAACTACCCAAATTTAGACACCTACTTTTCTGAAAAAGTGGACAGGTCCGGACCTGTTGAAAAAAAATAAAATTTTGGCCAATTTTATTTCTTCATAATTTCGATGCCCAAGCTTTAGAAATAGCTTACAGGTTAACATGTCAAGAAAACACAATTTTTTGATGATCAAAACTACCCAAATTTAGACACCTCCTTTTCTGAAAAAGTGGACAGGTCCGGACCTGTTGAAAAAAATTAAATTTTGGCCAATTTTATTTCTTCAAGATTTCGATGCCCGAGCTTTAGAAATAGCTTACAGGTTAACATGTCAAGAAAACACAATTTTTTGATGATCAAAACTACCCAAATTTAGACACCTCCTTTTCTGAAAAAGTGGACAGGTCCGGACCTGTTGAAAAAAATAAATTTTGGCCAATTTTATTTCTTCATAATTTCGATGCCCGAGCTTTAGAAATAGCTTACAGGTTAACATGTCAAGAAAACACAATTTTTTGATGATCAAAACTACCCAAATTTAGACACCTACTTTTCTGAAAAAGTGGACAGGTCCGGACCTGTTGAAAAAAAATAAATTTTGGCCAATTTTTTTTTCTTCATAATTTCGATGCCCGAGCTTTAGAAATAGCTTACAGGTTAACATGTCAAGAAAACACAATTTTTTGATGATCAAAACTACCCAAATTTAGACACCTACTTTTCTGAAAAAGTGGACAGGTCCGGACCTGTTGAAAAAAATTAAATTTTGGCCAATTTTATTTCTTCATAATTTCGATGCCCGAGCTTTAGAAATAGCTTACAGGTTAACATGTCAAGAAAACACAATTTTTTGATGATCAAAACTACCCAAATTTAGACACCTCCTTTTCTGAAAAAGTGGACAGGTCCGGACCTGTTGAAAAAAATAAAATTTTGGCCAATTTTATTTCTTCATAATTTCGATGCCCGAGCTTTAGAAATAGCTTACAGGATAACATGTCAAGAAAACACAATTTTTTGATGATCAAAACTACCCAAATTTAGACACCTCCTTTTCTGAAAAAGTGGACAGGTCCGGACCTGTTGAAAAAAATTAAATTTTGGCCAATTTTATTTCTTCATAATTTCGATGCCCGAGCTTTAGAAATAGCTTACAGGTTAACATGTCAAGAAAACACAATTTTTTGATGATCAAAACTACCCAAATTTAGACACCTCCTTTTCTGAAAAAGTGGACAGGTCCGGACCTGTTGAAAAAAATAAATTTTGGCCAATTTTATTTCTTCATAATTTCGATGCCCGAGCTTTAGAAATAGCTTACAGGTTAACATGTCAAGAAAACACAATTTTTTGATGATCAAAACTACCCAAATTTAGACACCTCCTTTTCTGAAAAAGTGGACAGGTCTTGACCTGTTGAAAAAAATAAATTTTGGCCAATTTTATTTCTTCATAATTTCGATGCCCGAGCTTTAGAAATAGCTTACAGGTTAACATGTCAAGAAAACACAATTTTTTGATGATCAAAACTACCCAAATTTAGACACCTACTTTTCTGAAAAAGTGGACAGGTCCGGACCTGTTGAAAAAAATTAAATTTTGGCCAATTTTATTTCTTCATAATTTCGATGCCCGAGCTTTAGAAATAGCTTACAGGTTAACATGTCAAGAAAACACAATTTTTTGATGATCAAAACTACCCAAATTTAGACACCTCCTTTTCTGAAAAAGTGGACAGGTCCGGACCTTTTGAAAAAAATAAATTTTGGCCAATTTTATTTCTTCATAATTTCGATGCCCGAGCTT
The DNA here is from genome assembly GCF_902713425.1 of Acipenser ruthenus. NCBI lineage: Eukaryota > Metazoa > Chordata > Actinopteri > Acipenseriformes > Acipenseridae > Acipenser > Acipenser ruthenus. The sequence goes on along the minus strand of NC_081202.1, from coordinate 39,790,513 downwards.
TAGAAATAGCTTACAGGTTAACATGTCAAGAAAACACAATTTTTTGATGATCAAAACTACCCAAATTTAGACACCTCCTTTTCTGAAAAAGTGGACAGGTCCGGACCTGTTGAAAAAAATTAAATTTTGGCCAATTTTATTTCTTCATAATTTCGATGCCCGAGCTTTAGAAATAGCTTACAGGTTAACATGTCAAGAAAACACAATTTTTTGATGATCAAAACTACCCAAATTTAGACACCTCCTTTTCTGAAAAAGTGGACAGGTCCGGACCTGTTGAAAAAAATTAAATTTTGGCCAATTTTATTTCTTCATAATTTCGATGCCCGAGCTTAGAAATAGCTTACAGGTTAACATGTCAAGAAAACAAAATTTTTTGATGATCAAAACTACCCAAATTTAGACACCTCCTTTTCTGAAAAAGTGGACAGGTCCGGACCTGTTGAAAAAAATTAAATTTTGGCCAATTTTATTTCTTCATAATTTCGATGCCCGAGCTTTAGAAATAGCTTACAGGTTAACATGTCAAGAAAACACAATTTTTTGATGATCAAAACTACCCAAATTTAGACACCTACTTTTCTGAAAAAGTGGACAGGTCCGGACCTGTTGAAAAAAATTAAATTTTGGCCAATTTTATATCTTCATAATTTCGATGCCCGAGCTTTAGAAATAGCTTACAGGTTAACATGTCAAGAAAACACAATTTTTTGATGATCAAAACTACCCAAATTTAGACACCTCCTTTTCTGAAAAAGTGGACAGGTCCGGACCTGTTGAAAAAAAATAAATTTTGGCCAATTTTATTTCTTCATTATTTCGATGCCCGAGCTTTAGAAATAGCTTACAGGTTAACATGTCAAGAAAAACACAATTTTTTGATGATCAAAACTACCCAAATTTAGACACCTCCTTTTCTGAAAAAGTGGACAGGTCCGGACCTGTTGAAAAAAATTAAATTTTGGCCAATTTTATTTCTTCATAATTTCGATGCCCGAGCTTTAGAAATAGCTTACAGGTTAACATGTCAAGAAAACACCATTTTTTGATGATCAAAACTACCCAAATTTAGACACCTCCTTTTCTGAAAAAGTGGACAGGTCCGGACCTGTTGAAAAAAATAAAATTTTGGCCAATTTTATTTCTTCATAATTTCGATGCCCGAGCTTTAGAAATAGCTTACAGGTTAACATGTCAAGAAAACACAATTTTTTGATCAAAACTACCCAAATTTAGACACCTCCTTTTCTGAAAAAGTGGACAGGTCCGGACCTGTTGAAAAAAAATAAATTTTGGCCAATTTTATTTCTTCATAATTTCGATGCCCGAGCTTTAGAAATAGCTTACAGGTTAACATGTCAAGAAAACACAATTTTTTGATGATCAAAACTACCCAAATTTAGACACCTCCTTTTCTGAAAAAGTGGACAGGTCCGGACCTGTTGAAAAAAAATAAATTTTGGCCAATTTTATTTCTTCATTATTTCGATGCCCGAGCTTTAGAAATAGCTTACAGGTTAACATGTCAAGAAAACACAATTTTTTGATGATCAAAACTACCCAAATTTAGACACCTCCTTTTCTGAAAAAGTGGACAGGTCCGGACCTGTTGAAAAAAATTAAATTTTGGCCAATTTTATTTCTTCATAATTTCGATGCCCGAGCTTTAGAAATAGCTTACAGGTTAACATGTCAAGAAAACACCATTTTTTGATGATCAAAACTACCCAAATTTAGACACCTCCTTTTCTGAAAAAGTGGACAGGTCCGGACCTGTTGAAAAAAATAAAATTTTGGCCAATTTTATTTCTTCATAATTTCGATGCCCGAGCTTTAGAAATAGCTTACAGGTTAACATGTCAAGAAAACACAATTTTTTGATGATCAAAACTACCCAAATTTAGACACCTACTTTTCTGAAAAAGTGGACAGGTCCGGACCTGTTGAAAAAAATAAAATTTTGGCCAATTTTATTTCTTCATAATTTCGATGCCCGAGCTTTAGAAATAGCTTACAGGTTAACATGTCAAGAAAACACAATTTTTTGATGATCAAAACTACCCAAATTTAGACACCTCCTTTTCTGAAAAAGTGGACAGGTCCGGACCTGTTGAAAAAAATTAAATTTTGGCCAATTTTATTTCTTCATAATTTCGATGCCCGAGCTTTAGAAATAGCTTACAGGTTAACATGTCAAGAAAACACAATTTTTTGATGATCAAAACTACCCAAATTTAGACACCTCCTTTTCTGAAAAAGTGGACAGGTCCGGACCTGTTGAAAAAAAATAAATTTTGGCCAATTTTATTTCTTCATAATTTCGATGCCCGAGCTTTAGAAATAGCTTACAGGTTAACATGTCAAGAAAACACAATTTTTTGATGATCAAAACTACCCAAATTTAGACACCTCCTTTTCTGAAAAAGTGGACAGGTCCGGACCTGTTGAAAAAAAATAAATTTTGGCCAATTTTATTTCTTCATAATTTCGATGCCCGAGCTTTAGAAATAGCTTACAGGTTAACATGTCAAGAAAACACAATTTTTTGATGATCAAAACTACCCAAATATAGACACCTCCTTTTCTGAAAAAGTGGACAGGTCCGGACCTGTTGAAAAAAAATAAATTTTGGCCAATTTTATTTCTTCATAATTTCGATGCCCGAGCTTTAGAAATAGCTTACAGGTTAACATGTCAAGAAAACACAATTTTTTGATGATCAAAACTACCCAAATTTAGACACCTCCTTTTCTGAAAAAGTGGACAGGTCCGGACCTGTTGAAAAAAAATAAATTTTGGCCAATTTTATTTCTTCATAATTTCGATGCCCGAGCTTTAGAAATAGCTTACAGGTTAACATGTCAAGAAAACACAATTTTTTGATGATCAAAACTACCCAAATTTAGACACCTACTTTTCTGAAAAAGTGGACAGGTCCGGACCTGTTGAAAAAAAATAAATTTTGGCCAATTTTATTTCTTCATAATTTCGATGCCCGAGCTTTAGAAATAGCTTACAGGTTAACATGTCAAGAAAACACAATTTTTTGATGATCAAAACTACCCAAATTTAGACACCTCCTTTTCTGAAAAAGTGGACAGGTCCGGACCTGTTGAAAAAAATTAAATTTTGGCCAATTTTATTTCTTCATAATTTCGATGCCCGAGCTTTAGAAATAGCTTACAGGTTAACATGTCAAGAAAACACAATTTTTTGATGATCAAAACTACCCAAATTTAGACACCTCCTTTTCTGAAAAAGTGGACAGGTCCGGACCTGTTGAAAAAAAATAAATTTTGGCCAATTTTATTTCTTCATAATTTCGATGCCCGAGCTTTAGAAATAGCTTACAGGTTAACATGTCAAGAAAACACAATTTTTTGATGATCAAAACTACCCAAATTTAGACACCTCCTTTTCTGAAAAAGTGGACAGGTCCGGACCTGTTGAAAAAAAAATAAATTTTGGCCAATTTTATTTCTTCATAATTTCGATGCCCAAGCTTTAGAAATAGCTTACAGGTTAACATGTCAAGAAAAACACAATTTTTTGATGATCAAAACTACCCAAATATAGACACCTCCTTTACTGAAAAAGTGGACAGGTCCGGACCTGTTGAAAAAAAATAAATTTTGGCCAATTTTATTTCTTCATAATTTCGATGCCCGAGCTTTAGAAATAGCTTACAGGTTAACATGTCAAGAAAACACAATTTTTTGATGATCAAAACTACCCAAATTTAGACACCTCCTTTTCTGAAAAAGTGGACAGGTCCGGACCTGTTGAAAAAAAATAAATTTTGGCCAATTTTATTTCTTCATAATTTCGATGCCCGAGCTTTAGAAATAGCTTACAGGTTAACATGTCAAGAAAACACAATTTTTTGATGATCAAAACTACCCAAATTTAGACACCTACTTTTCTGAAAAAGTGGACAGGTCCGGACCTGTTGAAAAAAATAAATTTTGGCCAATTTTATTTCTTCATAATTTCGATGCCCGAGCTTTAGAAATAGCTTACAGGTTAACATGTCAAGAAAACACAATTTTTTGATGATCAAAACTACCCAAATTTAGACACCTCCTTTTCTGAAAAAGTGGACAGGTCCGGACCTGTTGAAAAAAAAATAAATTTTGGCCAATTTTATTTCTTCATAATTTCGATGCCCGAGCTTTAGAAATAGCTTACAGGTTAACATGTCAAGAAAACACAATTTTTTGATGATCAAAACTACCCAAATTTAGACACCTCCTTTTCTGAAAAAGTGGACAGGTCCGGACCTGTTGAAAAAAAATAAATTTTGGCCAATTTTATTTCTTCATAATTTCGATGCCCGAGCTTTAGAAATAGCTTACAGGTTAACATGTCAAGAAAACACAATTTTTTGATGATCAAAACTACCCAAATTTAGACACCTCCTTTTCTGAAAAAGTGGACAGGTCCGGACCTTTTGAAAAAAATAAATTTTGGCCAATTTTATTTCTTCATAATTTCGATGCCCGAGCTTTAGAAATAGCTTACAGGTTAACATGTCAAGAAAACACAATTTTTTGATGATCAAAACTACCCAAATTTAGACACCTCCTTTTCTGAAAAAGTGGACAGGTCTGGACCTGTTGAAAAAAATTAAATTTTGGCCAATTTTATTTCTTCATAATTTCGATGCCCGAGCTTTAGAAATAGCTTACAGGTTAACATGTCAAGAAAACACAATTTTTTGATGATCAAACTACCCAAATTTAGACACCTCCTTTTCTGAAAAAGTGGACAGGTCCGGACCTGTTGAAAAAAATTAAATTTTGGCCAATTTTATTTCTTCATAATTTCGATGCCCGAGCTTTAGAAATAGCTTACAGGTTAACATGTCAAGAAAACACAATTTTTTGATGATCAAAACTACCCAAATTTAGACACCTCCTTTTCTGAAAAAGTGGACAGGTCCGGACCTGTTGAAAAAAAATAAATTTTTTCCAATTTTATTTCTTCATAATTTCGATGCCCGAGCTTTAGAAATAGCTTACAGGTTAACATGTCAAGAAAACACAATTTTTTGATGATCAAAACTACCCAAATTTAGACACCTACTTTTCTGAAAAAGTGGACAGGTCCGGACCTGTTGAAAAAAATTAAATTTTGGCCAATTTTATTTCTTCATAATTTCGATGCCCGAGCTTTAGAAATAGCTTACAGGTTAACATGTCAAGAAAACACAATTTTTTGATGATCAAAACTACCCAAATTTAGACACCTCCTTTTCTGAAAAAGTGGACAGGTCCGGACCTGTTGAAAAAAATTAAATTTTGGCCAATTTTATTTCTTCATAATTTCGATGCCCGAGCTTTAGAAATAGCTTACAGGTTAACATGTCAAGAAAACACAATTTTTTGATGATCAAAACTACCCAAATTTAGACACCTCCTTTTCTGAAAAAGTGGACAGGTCCGGACCTGTTGAAAAAAAATAAATTTTGGCCAATTTTATTTCTTCATAATTTCGATGCCCGAGCTTTAGAAATAGCTTACAGGTTAACATGTCAAGAAAACACAATTTTTTGATGATCAAAACTACCCAAATTTAGACACCTCCTTTTCTGAAAAAGTGGACAGGTCCGGACCTGTTGAAAAAAAATAAATTTTGGCCAATTTTATTTCTTCATTATTTCGATGCCCGAGCTTTAGAAATAGCTTACAGGTTAACATGTCAAGAAAACACAATTTTTTGATGATCAAAACTACCCAAATTTAGACACCTCCTTTTCTGAAAAAGTGGACAGGTCCGGACCTGTTGAAAAAAAATAAATTTTGGCCAATTTTATTTCTTCATAATTTCGATGCCCGAGCTTTAGAAATAGCTTACAGGTTAACATGTCAAGAAAACACAATTTTTTGATGATCAAAACTACCCAAATTTAGACACCTCCTTTTCTGAAAAAGTGGACAGGTCCGGACCTGTTGAAAAAAAATAAATTTTGGCCAATTTTATTTCTTCATAATTTCGATGCCCGAGCTTTAGAAATAGCTTACAGGTTAACATGTCAAGAAAACACAATTTTTTGATGATCAAAACTACCCAAATTTAGACACCTCCTTTTCTGAAAAAGTGGACAGGTCCGGACCTGTTGAAAAAAAATAAATTTTGGCCAATTTTATTTCTTCATAATTTCGATGCCCGAGCTTTAGAAATAGCTTACAGGTTAACATGTCAAGAAAACACAATTTTTTGATGATCAAAACTACCCAAATTTAGACACCTCCTTTTCTGAAAAAGTGGACAGGTCCGGACCTGTTGAAAAAAAATAAATTTTGGCCAATTTTATTTCTTCATAATTTCGATGCCCGAGCTTTAGAAATAGCTTACAGGTTAACATGTCAAGAAAACACAATTTTTTGATGATCAAAACTACTCAAATTTAGACACCTACTTTTCTGAAAAAGTGGACAGGTCCGGACCTGTTGAAAAAAATTAAATTTTGGCCAATTTTATTTCTTCATAATTTCGATGCCCGAGCTTTAGAAATAGCTTACAGGTTAACATGTCAAGAAAACACAATTTTTTGATGATCAAAACTACCCAAATTTAGACACCTCCTTTTCTGAAAAAGTGGACAGGTCCGGACCTGTTGAAAAAAAATAAATTTTGGCCAATTTTATTTCTTCATAATTTCGATGCCCGAGCTTTAGAAATAGCTTACAGGTTAACATGTCAAGAAAACACAATTTTTTGATGATCAAAACTACCCAAATTTAGACACCTCCTTTTCTGAAAAAGTGGACAGGTCCGGACCTTTTGAAAAAAATAAATTTTGGCCAATTTTATTTCTTCATAATTTCGATGCCCGAGCTTTAGAAATAGCTTACAGGTTAACATGTCAAGAAAACACAATTTTTTGATGATCAAAACTACCCAAATTTAGACACCTCCTTTTCTGAAAAAGTGGACAGGTCCGGACCTGTTGAAAAAAATTAAATTTTGGCCAATTTTATTTCTTCATAATTTCGATGCCCGAGCTTTAGAAATAGCTTACAGGTTAACATGTCAAGAAAACACAATTTTTTGATGATCAAAACTACCCAAATTTAGACACCTCCTTTTCTGAAAAAGTGGACAGGTCCGGACCTGTTGAAAAAAATTAAATTTTGGCCAATTTTATTTCTTCATAATTTCGATGCCCGAGCTTTAGAAATAGCTTACAGGTTAACATGTCAAGAAAACACAATTTTTTGATGATCAAAACTACCCAAATTTAGACACCTCCTTTTCTGAAAAAGTGGACAGGTCCGGACCTGTTGAAAAAAATAAAATTTTGGCCAATTTTATTTCTTCATAATTTCGATGCCCGAGCTTTAGAAATAGCTTACAGGTTAACATGTCAAGAAAACACAATTTTTTGATGATCAAAACTACCCAAATTTAGACACCTCCTTTTCTGAAAAAGTGGACAGGTCCGGACCTGTTGAAAAAAATTAAATTTTGGCCAATTTTATTTCTTCATAATTTCGATGCCCGAGCTTTAGAAATAGCTTACAGGTTAACATGTCAAGAAAACACAATTTTTTGATGATCAAAACTACCCAAATTTAGACACCTACTTTTCTGAAAAAGTGGACAGGTCCGGACCTGTTGAAAAAAATAAAATTTTGGCCAATTTTATTTCTTCATAATTTCGATGCCCGAGCTTTAGAAATAGCTTACAGGTTAACATGTCAAGAAAACACAATTTTTTGATGATCAAAACTACCCAAATTTAGACACCTCCTTTTCTGAAAAAGTGGACAGGTCCGGACCTGTTGAAAAAATAAAATTTTGGCCAATTTTATTTCTTCATAATTTCGATGCCCGAGCTTTAGAAATAGCTTACAGGTTAACATGTCAAGAAAACACAATTTTTTGATGATCAAAACTACCCAAATTTAGACACCTCCTTTTCTGAAAAAGTGGACAGGTCCGGACCTGTTGAAAAAAATTAAATTTTGGCCAATTTTATTTCTTCATAATTTCGATGCCCGAGCTTTAGAAATAGCTTACAGGTTAACATGTCAAGAAAACACAATTTTTTGATGATCAAAACTACCCAAATTTAGACACCTACTTTTCTGAAAAAGTGGACAGGTCCGGACCTGTTGAAAAAAATTAAATTTTGGCCAATTTTATTTCTTCATAATTTCGATGCCCGAGCTTTAGAAATAGCTTACAGGTTAACATGTCAAGAAAACACAATTTTTTGATGATCAAAACTACCCAAATTTAGACACCTCCTTTTCTGAAAAAGTGGACAGGTCCGGACCTGTTGAAAAAAATTAAATTTTGGCCAATTTTATTTCTTCATAATTTCGATGCCCGAGCTTTAGAAATAGCTTACAGGGTAACATGTCAAGAAAACACAATTTTTTGATGATCAAAACTACCCAAATTTAGACACCTCCTTTTCTGAAAAAGTGGACAGGTCCAGACCTGTTGAAAAAAATTAAATTTTGGCCAATTTTATTTCTTCATAATTTCGATGCCCGAGCTTTAGAAATAGCTTACAGGTTAACATGTCAAGAAAACACAATTTTTTGATGATCAAAACTACCCAAATTTAGACACCTCCTTTTCTGAAAAAGTGGACAGGTCCGGACCTGTTGAAAAAAAATAAATTTTGGCCAATTTTATTTCTTCATAATTTCGATGCCCGAGCTTTAGAAATAGCTTACAGGTTAACATGTCAAGAAAACACAATTTTTTGATGATCAAAACTACCCAAATTTAGACACCTCCTTTTCTGAAAAAGTGGACAGGTCCGGACCTGTTGAAAAAAATTAAATTTTGGCCAATTTTATTTCTTCATAATTTCGATGCCCGAGCTTTAGAAATAGCTTACAGGTTAACATGTCAAGAAAACACAATTTTTTGATGATCAAAACTACCCAAATTTAGACACCTCCTTTTCTGAAAAAGTGGACAGGTCCGGACCTGTTGAAAAAAATTAAATTTTGGCCAATTTTATTTCTTCATAATTTCGATGCCCGAGCTTTAGAAATAGCTTACAGGTTAACATGTCAAGAAAACACAATTTTTTGATGATCAAAACTACCCAAATTTAGACACCTCCTTTTCTGAAAAAGTGGACAGGTCCGGACCTGTTGAAAAAAAATAAATTTTGGCCAATTTTATTTCTTCATAATTTCGATGCCCGAGCTTTAGAAATAGCTTACAGGTTAACATGTCAAGAAAACACAATTTTTTGATGATCAAAACTACCCAAATTTAGACACCTCCTTTTCTGAAAAAGTGGACAGGTCCGGACCTGTTGAAAAAAATTAAATTTTGGCCAATTTTATTTCTTCATAATTTCGATGCCCGAGCTTTAGAAATAGCTTACAGGTTAACATGTCAAGAAAACACAATTTTTTGATGATCAAAACTACCCAAATTTAGACACCTCCTTTTCTGAAAAAGTGGACAGGTCCGGACCTGTTGAAAAAAAATAAATTTTGGCCAATTTTATTTCTTCATAATTTCGATGCCCGAGCTTTAGAAATAGCTTACAGGTTAACATGTCAAGAAAACACAATTTTTTGATGATCAAAACTACCCAAATTTAGACACCTCCTTTTCTGAAAAAGTGGACAGGTCCGGACCTTTTGAAAAAAATAAATTTTGGCCAATTTTATTTCTTCATAATTTCGATGCCCGAGCTTTAGAAATAGCTTACAGGTTAACATGTCAAGAAAACACAATTTTTTGATGATCAAAACTACCCAAATTTAGACACCTCCTTTTCTGAAAAAGTGGACAGGTCCGGACCTTTTGAAAAAAATAAATTTTGGCCAATTTTATTTCTTCATAATTTCGATGGCCGAGCTTTAGAAATAGCTTACAGGTTAACATGTCAAGAAAACACAATTTTTTGATGATCAAAACTACCCAAATTTAGACACCTACTTTTCTGAAAAAGTGGACAGGTCCGGACCTGTTGAAAAAAATTAAATTTTGGCCAATTTTATTTCTTCATAATTTCGATGCCCGAGCTTTAGAAATAGCTTACAGGTTAACATGTCAAGAAAACACAATTTTTTGATGATCAAAACTACCCAAATTTAGACACCTCCTTTTCTGAAAAAGTGGACAGGTCCGGACCTGTTGAAAAAAAATAAATTTTGGCCAATTTTATTTCTTCATAATTTCGATGCCCGAGCTTTAGAAATAGCTTACAGGTTAACATGTCAAGAAAACACAATTTTTTGATGATCAAAACTACCCAAATTTAGACACCTCCTTTTCTGAAAAAGTGGACAGGTCCGGACCTTTTGAAAAAAATAAATTTTGGCCAATTTTATTTCTTCATAATTTCGATGCCCGAGCTTTAGAAATAGCTTACAGGTTAACATGTCAAGAAAACACAATTTTTTGATGATCAAAACTACCCAAATTTAGACACCTCCTTTTCTGAAAAAGTGGACAGGTCCGGACCTGTTGAAAAAAATTAAATTTTGGCCAATTTTATTTCTTCATAATTTCGATGCCCGAGCTTTAGAAATAGCTTACAGGTTAACATGTCAAGAAAACACCATTTTTTGATGATCAAAACTACCCAAATTTAGACACCTCCTTTTCTGAAAAAGTGGACAGGTCCGGACCTGTTGAAAAAAATTAAATTTTGGCCAATTTTATTTCCTCATAATTTAGATGCCCGAGCTTTAGAAATAGCTTACAGGTTAACATGTCAAGAAAACACAATTTTTTGATGATCAAAACTACCCAAATTTAGACACCTACTTTTCTGAGAAAGTGGACAGGTCCGGACCTGTTGAAAAAAATAAAATTTTGGCCAATTTTATTTCCTCATAATTTAGATGCCCGAGCTTTAGAAATAGCTTACAGGTTAACATGTCAAGAAAACACAATTTTTTGATGATCAAAACTACCCAAATTTAGACACCTACTTTTCTGAAAAAGTGGACAGGTCCGGACCTGTTGAAAAAAATTAAATTTTGGCCAATTTTATTTCTTCATAATTTCGATGCCCGAGCTTTAGAAATAGCTTACAGGTTAACATGTCAAGAAAACACAATTTTTTGATGATCAAAACTACCCAAATTTAGACACCTCCTTTTCTGAAAAAGTGGACAGGTCCGGACCTGTTGAAAAAAATTAAATTTTGGCCAATTTTATTTCTTCATAATTTCGATGCCCGAGCTTTAGAAATAGCTTACAGGTTAACATGTCAAGAAAACACAATTTTTTGATGATCAAAACTACCCAAATTTAGACACCTCCTTTTCTGAAAAAGTGGACAGGTCCGGACCTTTTGAAAAAAATAAATTTTGGCCAATTTTATTTCTTCATAATTTCGATGCCCGAGCTTTAGAAATAGCTTACAGGTTAACATGTCAAGAAAACACAATTTTTTGATGATCAAAACTACCCAAATTTAGACACCTCCTTTTCTGAAAAAGTGGACAGGTCCGGACCTGTTGAAAAAAATTAAATTTTGGCCAATTTTATTTCTTCATAATTTCGATGCCCGAGCTTTAGAAATAGCTTACAGGTTAACATGTCAAGAAAACACAATTTTTTGATGATCAAAACTACCCAAATTTAGACACCTCCTTTTCTGAAAAAGTGGACAGGTCCGGACCTGTTGAAAAAAAATAAATTTTGGCCAATTTTATTTCTTCATAATTTCGATGCCCGAGCTTTAGAAATAGCTTACAGGTTAACATGTCAAGAAAACACAATTTTTTGATGATCAAAACTACCCAAATTTAGACACCTCCTTTTCTGAAAAAGTGGACAGGTCCGGACCTGTTGAAAAAAAATAAATTTTGGCCAATTTTATTTCTTCATAATTTCGATGCCCGAGCTTTAGAAATAGCTTACAGGTTAACATGTCAAGAAAACACAATTTTTTGATGATCAAAACTACCCAAATTTAGACACCTCCTTTTCTGAAAAAGTGGACAGGTCCGGACCTGTTGAAAAAAATAAAATTTTGGCCAATTTTATTTCTTCATAATTTCGATGCCCGAGCTTTAGAAATAGCTTACAGGTTAACATGTCAAGAAAACACCATTTTTTGATGATCAAAACTACCCAAATTTAGACACCTCCTTTTCTGAAAAAGTGGACAGGTCCGGACCTGTTGAAAAAAATTAAATTTTGGCCAATTTTATTTCCTCATAATTTAGATGCCCGAGCTTTAGAAATAGCTTACAGGTTAACATGTCAAGAAAACACAATTTTTTGATGATCAAAACTACCCAAATTTAGACACCTACTTTTCTGAGAAAGTGGACAGGTCCGGACCTGTTGAAAAAAATAAAATTTTGGCCAATTTTATTTCCTCATAATTTAGATGCCCGAGCTTTAGAAATAGCTTACAGGTTAACATGTCAAGAAAACACAATTTTTTGATGATCAAAACTACCCAAATTTAGACACCTACTTTTCTGAAAAAGTGGACAGGTCCGGACCTGTTGAAAAAAATTAAATTTTGGCCAATTTTATTTCTTCATAATTTCGATGCCCGAGCTTTAGAAATAGCTTACAGGTTAACATGTCAAGAAAACACAATTTTTTGATGATCAAAACTACCCAAATTTAGACACCTACTTTTCTGAAAAAGTGGACAGGTCCGGACCTGTTGAAAAAAATTAAATTTTGGCCAATTTTATTTCTTCATAATTTCGATGCCCGAGCTTTAGAAATAGCTTACAGGTTAACATGTCAAGAAAACACAATTTTTTGATGATCAAAACTACCCAAATTTAGACACCTCCTTTTCTGAAAAAGTGGACAGGTCCGGACCTTTTGAAAAAAATAAATTTTGGCCAATTTTATTTCTTCATAATTTCGATGCCCGAGCTTTAGAAATAGCTTACAGGTTAACATGTCAAGAAAACACAATTTTTTGATGATCAAAACTACCCAAATTTAGACACCTCCTTTTCTGAAAAAGTGGACAGGTCCCGACCTGTTGAAAAAAATAAAATTTTGGCCAATATTATTTCTTCATAATTTCGATGCCCGAGCTTTAGAAATAGCTTACAGGTTAACATGTCAAGAAAACACAATTTTTTGATGATCAAAACTACCCAAATTTAGACACCTCCTTTTCTGAAAAAGTGGACAGGTCCGGACCTTTTGAAAAAAATAAATTTTGGCCAATTTTATTTCTTCATAATTTCGATGCCCGAGCTTTAGAAATAGCTTACAGGTTAACATGTCAAGAAAACACAATTTTTTGATGATCAAAACTACCCAAATTTAGACACCTCCTTTTCTGAAAAAGTGGACAGGTCCGGACCTGTTGAAAAAAAATAAATTTTGGCCAATTTTATTTCTTCATAATTTCGATGCCCGAGCTTTAGAAATAGCTTACAGGTTAACATGTCAAGAAAACACAATTTTTTGATGATCAAAACTACCCAAATTTAGACACCTACTTTTCTGAAAAAGTGGACAGGTCCCGACCTGTTGAAAAAAATAAAATTTTGGCCAATATTATTTCTTCATAATTTCGATGCCCGAGCTTTAGAAATAGCTTACAGGTTAACATGTCAAGAAAACACAATTTTTTGATGATCAAAACTACCCAAATTTAGACACCTCCTTTTCTGAAAAAGTGGACAGGTCCGGACCTGTTGAAAAAAATTAAATTTTGGCCAATTTTATTTCTTCATAATTTCGATGCCCGAGCTTTAGAAATAGCTTACAGGTTAACATGTCAAGAAAACACAATTTTTTGATGATCAAAACTACCCAAATTTAGACACCTCCTTTTCTGAAAAAGTGGACAGGTCCGGACCTGTTGAAAAAAAATAAATTTTGGCCAATTTTATTTCTTCATAATTTCGATGCCCGAGCTTTAGAAATAGCTTACAGGTTAACATGTCAAGAAAACACAATTTTTTGATGATCAAAACTACCCAAATTTAGACACCTACTTTTCTGAAAAAGTGGACAGGTCCCGACCTGTTGAAAAAAATAAAATTTTGGCCAATATTATTTCTTCATAATTTCGATGCCCGAGCTTTAGAAATAGCTTACAGGTTAACATGTCAAGAAAACACAATTTTTTGATGATCAAAACTACCCAAATTTAGACACCTCCTTTTCTGAAAAAGTGGACAGGTCCGGACCTTTTGAAAAAAATAAATTTTGGCCAATTTTATTTCTTCATAATTTCGATGCCCGAGCTTTAGAAATAGCTTACAGGTTAACATGTCAAGAAAACACAATTTTTTGATGATCAAAACTACCCAAATTTAGACACCTCCTTTTCTGAAAAAGTGGACAGGTCCGGACCTGTTGAAAAAAAATAAATTTTGGCCAATTTTATTTCTTCATAATTTCGATGCCCGAGCTTTAGAAATAGCTTACAGGTTAACATGTCAAGAAAACACCATTTTTTGATGATCAAAACTACCCAAATTTAGACACCTCCTTTTCTGAAAAAGTGGACAGGTCCGGACCTGTTGAAAAAAATTAAATTTTGGCCAATTTTATTTCTTCATAATTTCGATGCCCGAGCTTTAGAAATAGCTTACAGGTTAACATGTCAAGAAAACACAATTTTTTGATGATCAAAACTACCCAAATTTAGACACCTCCTTTTCTGAAAAAGTGGACAGGTCCGGACCTTTTGAAAAAAATAAATTTTGGCCAATTTTATTTCTTCATAATTTCGATGCCCGAGCTTTAGAAATAGCTTACAGGTTAACATGTCAAGAAAACACAATTTTTTGATGATCAAAACTACCCAAATTTAGACACCTACTTTTCTGAAAAAGTGGACAGGTCCGGACCTTTTGAAAAAAATAAATTTTGGCCAATTTTATTTCTTCATAATTTCGATGCCCGAGCTTTAGAAATAGCTTACAGGTTAACATGTCAAGAAAACACAATTTTTTGATGATCAAAACTACCCAAATTTAGACACCTACTTTTCTGAAAAAGTGGACAGGTCCGGACCTGTTGAAAAAAATTAAATTTTGGCCAATTTTATTTCTTCATAATTTCGATGCCCGAGCTTTAGAAATAGCTTACAGGTTAACATGTCAAGAAAACACAATTTTTTGATGATCAAAACTACCCAAATTTAGACACCTACTTTTCTGAAAAAGTGGACAGGTCCGGACCTGTTGAAAAAAATAAAATTTTGGCCAATTTTATTTCTTCATAATTTCGATGCCCGAGCTTTAGAAATAGCTTACAGGTTAACATGTCAAGAAAACACAATTTTTTGATGATCAAAACTACCCAAATTTAGACACCTCCTTTTCTGAAAAAGTGGACAGGTCCGGACCTGTTGAAAAAAATAAAATTTTGGCCAATTTTATTTCTTCATAATTTCGATGCCCGAGCTTTAGAAATAGCTTACAGGTTAACATGTCAAGAAAACACAATTTTTTGATGATCAAAACTACCCAAATTTAGACACCTCCTTTTCTGAAAAAGTGGACAGGTCCGGACCTGTTGAAAAAAATTAAATTTTGGCCAATTTTATTTCTTCATAATTTCGATGCCCGAGCTTTAGAAATAGCTTACAGGTTAACATGTCAAGAAAACACAATTTTTTGATGATCAAAACTACCCAAATTTAGACACCTCCTTTTCTGAAAAAGTGGACAGGTCCGGACCTGTTGAAAAAAATTAAATTTTGGCCAATTTTATTTCTTCATAATTTCGATGCCCGAGCTTTAGAAATAGCTTACAGGTTAACATGTCAAGAAAACACAATTTTTTGATGATCAAAACTACCCAAATTTAGACACCTCCTTTTCTGAAAAAGTGGACAGGTCCGGACCTGTTGAAAAAAAATAAATTTTGGCCAATTTTTATTTCTTCATAATTTCGATGCCCGAGCTTTAGAAATAGCTTACAGGTTAACATGTCAAGAAAACACAATTTTTTGATGATCAAAACTACCCAAATTTAGACACCTCCTTTTCTGAAAAAGTGGACAGGTCCGGACCTTTTGAAAAAAATAAAATTTTGGCCAATTTTATTTCTTCATAATTTCGATGCCCGAGCTTTAGAAATAGCTTACAGGTTAACATGTCAAGAAAACACAATTTTTTGATGATCAAAACTACCCAAATTTAGACACCTCCTTTTCTGAAAAAGTGGACAGGTCCGGACCTGTTGAAAAAAATTAAATTTTGGCCAATTTTATTTCTTCATAATTTCGATGCCCGAGCTTTAGAAATAGCTTACAGGTTAACATGTCAAGAAAACACAATTTTTTGATGATCAAAACTACCCAAATTTAGACACCTCCTTTTCTGAAAAAGTGGACAGGTCCGGACCTTTTGAAAAAAATAAATTTTGGCCAATTTTATTTCTTCATAATTTCGATGCCCGAGCTTTAGAAATAGCTTACAGGTTAACATGTCAAGAAAACACAATTTTTTGATGATCAAAACTACCCAAATTTAGACACCTACTTTTCTGAAAAAGTGGACAGGTCCGGACCTTTTGAAAAAAATAAATTTTGGCCAATTTTATTTCTTCATAATTTCGATGCCCGAGCTTTAGAAATAGCTTACAGGTTAACATGTCAAGAAAACACAATTTTTTGATGATCAAAACTACCCAAATTTAGACACCTACTTTTCTGAAAAAGTGGACAGGTCCGGACCTGTTGAAAAAAATTAAATTTTGGCCAATTTTATTTCTTCATAATTTCGATGCCCGAGCTTTAGAAATAGCTTACAGGTTAACATGTCAAGAAAACACAATTTTTTGATGATCAAAACTACCCAAATTTAGACACCTACTTTTCTGAAAAAGTGGACAGGTCCGGACCTGTTGAAAAAAATAAAATTTTGGCCAATTTTATTTCTTCATAATTTCGATGCCCGAGCTTTAGAAATAGCTTACAGGTTAACATGTCAAGAAAACACAATTTTTTGATGATCAAAACTACCCAAATTTAGACACCTCCTTTTCTGAAAAAGTGGACAGGTCCGGACCTGTTGAAAAAAATAAAATTTTGGCCAATTTTATTTCTTCATAATTTCGATGCCCGAGCTTTAGAAATAGCTTACAGGTTAACATGTCAAGAAAACACAATTTTTTGATGATCAAAACTACCCAAATTTAGACACCTCCTTTTCTGAAAAAGTGGACAGGTCCGGACCTGTTGAAAAAAATTAAATTTTGGCCAATTTTATTTCTTCATAATTTCGATGCCCGAGCTTTAGAAATAGCTTACAGGTTAACATGTCAAGAAAACACAATTTTTTTGATGATCAAAACTACCCAAATTTAGACACCTCCTTTTCTGAAAAAGTGGACAGGTCCGGACCTGTTGAAAAAAAATAAATTTTGGCCAATTTTATTTCTTCATAATTTCGATGCCCGAGCTTTAGAAATAGCTTACAGGTTAACATGTCAAGAAAACACAATTTTTTGATGATCAAAACTACCCAAATTTAGACACCTCCTTTTCTGAAAAAGTGGACAGGTCCGGACCTGTTGAAAAAAATAAAATTTTGGCCAATATTATTTCTTCATAATTTCGATGCCCGAGCTTTAGAAATAGCTTACAGGTTAACATGTCAAGAAAACACAATTTTTTGATGATCAAAACTACCCAAATTTAGACACCTCCTTTTCTGAAAAAGTGGACAGGTCCGGACCTTTTGAAAAAAATAAAATTTTGGCCAATTTTATTTCTTCATAATTTCGATGCCCGAGCTTTAGAAATAGCTTACAGGTTAACATGTCAAGAAAACACAATTTTTTGATGATCAAAACTACCCAAATTTAGACACCTACTTTTCTGAAAAAGTGGACAGGTCCGGACCTTTTGAAAAAAATAAATTTTGGCCAATTTTATTTCTTCATAATTTCGATGCCCGAGCTTTAGAAATAGCTTACAGGTTAACATGTCAAGAAAACACAATTTTTTGATGATCAAAACTACCCAAATTTAGACACCTCCTTTTCTGAAAAAGTGGACAGGTCCGGACCTGTTGAAAAAAAATAAATTTTGGCCAATTTTATTTCTTCATAATTTCGATGCCCGAGCTTTAGAAATAGCTTACAGGTTAACATGTCAAGAAAACACAATTTTTTGATGATCAAAACTACCCAAATTTAGACACCTACTTTTCTGAAAAAGTGGACAGGTCCGGACCTGTTGAAAAAAATAAAATTTTGGCCAATTTTATTTCTTCATAATTTCGATGCCCGAGCTTTAGAAATAGCTTACAGGTTAACATGTCAAGAAAACACAATTTTTTGATGATCAAAACTACCCAAATTTAGACACCTCCTTTTCTGAAAAAGTGGACAGGTCCGGACCTGTTGAAAAAAATAAATTTTGGCCAATTTTATTTCTTCATAATTTCGATGCCCGAGCTTTAGAAATAGCTTACAGGTTAACATGTCAAGAAAACACAATTTTTTGATGATCAAAACTACCCAAATTTAGACACCTCCTTTTCTGAAAAAGTGGACAGGTCCGGACCTGTTGAAAAAAAATAAATTTTG
Source organism: Acipenser ruthenus (assembly GCF_902713425.1). Taxonomy (NCBI): domain Eukaryota; kingdom Metazoa; phylum Chordata; class Actinopteri; order Acipenseriformes; family Acipenseridae; genus Acipenser; species Acipenser ruthenus. The sequence continues at coordinate 39,772,030 of NC_081202.1, read as the reverse complement.
GCCAATTTTATTTCTTCATAATTTCGATGCCCGAGCTTTAGAAATAGCTTACAGGTTAACATGTCAAGAAAACACAATTTTTTGATGATCAAAACTACCCAAATTTAGACACCTACTTTTCTGAAAAAGTGGACAGGTCCGGACCTGTTGAAAAAAATAAAATTTTGGCCAATATTATTTCTTCATAATTTCGATGCCCGAGCTTTAGAAATAGCTTACAGGTTAACATGTCAAGAAAACACAATTTTTTGATGATCAAAACTACCCAAATTTAGACACCTCCTTTTCTGAAAAAGTGGACAGGTCCGGACCTTTTGAAAAAAATAAATTTTGGCCAATTTTATTTCTTCATAATTTCGATGCCCGAGCTTTAGAAATAGCTTACAGGTTAACATGTCAAGAAAACACAATTTTTTGATGATCAAAACTACCCAAATTTAGACACCTCCTTTTCTGAAAAAGTGGACAGGTCCGGACCTTTTGAAAAAAATAAATTTTGGCCAATTTTATTTCTTCATAATTTCGATGCCCGAGCTTTAGAAATAGCTTACAGGTTAACATGTCAAGAAAACACAATTTTTTGATGATCAAAACTACCCAAATTTAGACACCTACTTTTCTGAAAAAGTGGACAGGTCCGGACCTTTTGAAAAAAATAAATTTTGGCCAATTTTATTTCTTCATAATTTCGATGCCCGAGCTTTAGAAATAGCTTACAGGTTAACATGTCAAGAAAACACAATTTTTTGATGATCAAAACTACCCAAATTTAGACACCTACTTTTCTGAAAAAGTGGACAGGTCCGGACCTGTTGAAAAAAATTAAATTTTGGCCAATTTTATTTCTTCATAATTTCGATGCCCGAGCTTTAGAAATAGCTTACAGGTTAACATGTCAAGAAAACACAATTTTTTGTTGATCAAAAACTACCCAAATTTAGACACCTACTTTTCTGAAAAAGTGGACAGGTCCGGACCTGTTGAAAAAAATAAAATTTTGGCCAATTTTATTTCTTCATAATTTCGATGCCCGAGCTTTAGAAATAGCTTACAGGTTAACATGTCAAGAAAACACAATTTTTTGATGATCAAAACTACCCAAATTTAGACACCTCCTTTTCTGAAAAAGTGGACAGGTCCGGACCTTTTGAAAAAAATAAATTTTGGCCAATTTTATTTCTTCATAATTTCGATGCCCGAGCTTTAGAAATAGCTTACAGGTTAACATGTCAAGAAAACACAATTTTTTGATGATCAAAACTACCCAAATTTAGACACCTCCTTTTCTGAAAAAGTGGACAGGTCCGGACCTTTTGAAAAAAATAAATTTTGGCCAATTTTATTTCTTCATAATTTCGATGCCCGAGCTTTAGAAATAGCTTACAGGTTAACATGTCAAGAAAACACAATTTTTTGATGATCAAAACTACCCAAATTTAGACACCTACTTTTCTGAAAAAGTGGACAGGTCCGGACCTTTTGAAAAAAATAAATTTTGGCCAATTTTATTTCTTCATAATTTCGATGCCCGAGCTTTAGAAATAGCTTACAGGTTAACATGTCAAGAAAACACAATTTTTTGATGATCAAAACTACCCAAATTTAGACACCTACTTTTCTGAAAAAGTGGACAGGTCCGGACCTGTTGAAAAAAATTAAATTTTGGCCAATTTTATTTCTTCATAATTTCGATGCCCGAGCTTTAGAAATAGCTTACAGGTTAACATGTCAAGAAAACACAATTTTTTGTTGATCAAAACTACCCAAATTTAGACACCTACTTTTCTGAAAAAGTGGACAGGTCCGGACCTGTTGAAAAAAATAAAATTTTGGCCAATTTTATTTCTTCATAATTTCGATGCCCGAGCTTTAGAAATAGCTTACAGGTTAACATGTCAAGAAAACACAATTTTTTGATGATCAAAACTACCCAAATTTAGACACCTCCTTTTCTGAAAAAGTGGACAGGTCCGGACCTGTTGAAAAAAATTAAATTTTGGCCAATTTTATTTCTTCATAATTTCGATGCCCGAGCTTTAGAAATAGCTTACAGGTTAACATGTCAAGAAAACACAATTTTTTGATGATCAAAACTACCCAAATTTAGACACCTCCTTTTCTGAAAAAGTGGACAGGTCCGGACCTGTTGAAAAAAAATAAATTTTGGCCAATTTTATTTCTTCATAATTTCGATGCCCGAGCTTTAGAAATAGCTTACAGGTTAACATGTCAAGAAAACACAATTTTTTGATGATCAAAACTACCCAAATTTAGACACCTCCTTTTCTGAAAAAGTGGACAGGTCCGGACCTTTTGAAAAAAATAAATTTTGGCCAATTTTATTTCTTCATAATTTCGATGCCCGAGCTTTAGAAATAGCTTACAGGTTAACATGTCAAGAAAACACAATTTTTTGATGATCAAAACTACCCAAATTTAGACACCTCCTTTTCTGAAAAAGTGGACAGGTCCGGACCTTTTGAAAAAAATAAATTTTGGCCAATTTTATTTCTTCATAATTTCGATGCCCGAGCTTTAGAAATAGCTTACAGGTTAACATGTCAAGAAAACACAATTTTTTGATGATCAAAACTACCCAAATTTAGACACCTACTTTTCTGAAAAAGTGGACAGGTCCGGACCTGTTGAAAAAAAAAAAAATTTTGGCCTATTTTATTTCTTCATAATTTCGATGCCCGAGCTTTAGAAATAGCTTACAGGTTAACATGTCAAGAAAACACAATTTTTTGATGATCAAAACTACCCAAATTTAGACACCTCCTTTTCTGAAAAAGTGGACAGGTCCGGACCTGTTGAAAAAAAATAAATTTTGGCCAATTTTATTTCTTCATAATTTCGATGCCCGAGCTTTAGAAATAGCTTACAGGTTAACATGTCAAGAAAACACAATTTTTTGATGATCAAAACTACCCAAATTTAGACACCTACTTTTCTGAAAAAGTGGACAGGTCCGGACCTGTTGAAAAAAATAAAATTTTGGCCAATTTTATTTCTTCATAATTTCGATGCCCGAGCTTTAGAAATAGCTTACAGGTTAACATGTCAAGAAAACACAATTTTTTGATGATCAAAACTACCCAAATTTAGACACCTCCTTTTCTGAAAAAGTGTACAGGTCCGGACCTGTTGAAAAAAAATAAATTTTGGCCAATTTTATTTCTTCATAATTTCGATGCCCGAGCTTTAGAAATAGCTTACAGGTTAACATGTCAAGAAAACACAATTTTTTGATGATCAAAACTACCCAAATTTAGACACCTCCTTTTCTGAAAAAGTGGACAGGTCCGGACCTGTTGAAAAAAAATAAATTTTGGCCAATTTTATTTCTTCATAATTTCGATGCCCGAGCTTTAGAAATAGCTTACAGGTTAACATGTCAAGAAAACACAATTTTTTGATGATCAAAACTACCCAAATTTAGACACCTCCTTTTCTGAAAAAGTGGACAGGTCCGGACCTGTTGAAAAAAATTAAATTTTGGCCAATTTTATTTCTTCATAATTTCGATGCCCGAGCTTTAGAAATAGCTTACAGGTTAACATGTCAAGAAAACACAATTTTTTGATGATCAAAACTACCCAAATTTAGACACCTCCTTTTCTGAAAAAGTGGACAGGTCCGGACCTGTTGAAAAAAAATAAATTTTGGCCAATTTTATTTCTTCATAATTTCGATGCCCGAGCTTTAGAAATAGCTTACAGGTTAACATGTCAAGAAAACACAATTTTTTGATGATCAAAACTACCCAAATTTAGACACCTACTTTTCTGAGAAAGTGGACAGGTCCGGACCTGTTGAAAAAAATAAAATTTTGGCCAATTTTATTTCCTCATAATTTAGATGCCCGAGCTTTAGAAATAGCTTACAGGTTAACATGTCAAGAAAACACAATTTTTTGATGATCAAAACTACCCAAATTTAGACACCTACTTTTCTGAAAAAGTGGACAGGTCCGGACCTGTTGAAAAAAATTAAATTTTGGCCAATTTTATTTCTTCATAATTTCGAAGCCCGAGCTTTAGAAATAGCTTACAGGTTAACATGTCAAGAAAACACAATTTTTGGATGATCAAAACTACCCAAATTTAGACACCTCCTTTTCTGAAAAAGTGGACAGGTCCGGACCTGTTGAAAAAAAATAAATTTTGGCCAATTTTATTTCTTCATAATTTCGATGCCCGAGCTTTAGAAATAGCTTACAGGTTAACATGTCAAGAAAACACAATTTTTTGATGATCAAAACTACCCAAATTTAGACACCTCCTTTTCTGAAAAAGTGGACAGGTCCGGACCTGTTGAAAAAAAATAAATTTTGGCCAATTTTATTTCTTCATAATTTTGATGCCCGAGCTTTAGAAATAGCTTACAGGTTAACATGTCAAGAAAACACAATTTTTTGATGATCAAAACTACCCAAATTTAGACACCTACTTTTCTGAAAAAGTGGACAGGTCCGGACCTGTTGAAAAAAAATAAATTTTGGCCAATTTTATTTCTTCATAATTTCGATGCCCGAGCTTTAGAAATAGCTTACAGGTTAACATGTCAAGAAAACACAATTTTTTGATGATCAAAACTACCCAAATTTAGACACCTACTTTTCTGAAAAAGTGGACAGGTCCGGACCTTTTGAAAAAAATTAAATTTTGGCCAATTTTATTTCTTCATAATTTCGATGCCCGAGCTTTAGAAATAGCTTACAGGTTAACATGTCAAGAAAACACAATTTTTTGATGATCAAAACTACCCAAATTTAGACACCTACTTTTCTGAAAAAGTGGACAGGTCCGGACCTGTTGAAAAAAATAAAATTTTGGCCAATTTTATTTCTTCATAATTTCGATGCCCGAGCTTTAGAAATAGCTTACAGGTTAACATGTCAAGAAAACACAATTTTTTGATGATCAAAACTACCCAAATTTAGACACCTACTTTTCTGAAAAAGTGGACAGGTCCGGACCTGTTGAAAAAAAAATAAATTTTGGCCAATTTTATTTCTTCATAATTTCGATGCCCGAGCTTTAGAAATAGCTTACAGGTTAACATGTCAAGAAAACACAATTTTTTGATGATCAAAACTACCCAAATTTAGACACCTACTTTTCTGAAAAAGTGGACAGGTCCGGACCTGTTGAAAAAAAATAAATTTTGGCCAATTTTATTTCTTCATAATTTCGATGCCCGAGCTTTAGAAATAGCTTACAGGTTAACATGTCAAGAAAACACAATTTTTTGATGATCAAAACTACCCAAATTTAGACACCTACTTTTCTGAAAAAGTGGACAGGTCCGGACCTGTTGAAAAAAAATAAATTTTGGCCAATTTTATTTCTTCATAATTTCGATGCCCGAGCTTTAGAAATAGCTTACAGGTTAACATGTCAAGAAAACACAATTTTTTGATGATCAAAACTACCCAAATTTAGACACCTACTTTTCTGAAAAAGTGGACAGGTCCGGACCTGTTGAAAAAAAATTAAATTTTGGCCAATTTTATTTCTTCATAATTTCGATGCCCGAGCTTTAGAAATAGCTTACAGGTTAACATGTCAAGAAAACACAATTTTTTGATGATCAAAACTACCCAAATTTAGACACCTCCTTTTCTGAAAAAGTGGACAGGTCCGGACCTGTTGAAAAAAATTAAATTTTGGCCAATTTTATTTCTTCATAATTTCGATGCCCGAGCTTTAGAAATAGCTTACAGGTTAACATGTCAAGAAAACACAATTTTTTGATGATCAAAACTACCCAAATTTAGACACCTCCTTTTCTGAAAAAGTGGACAGGTCCGGACCTGTTGAAAAAAATTAAATTTTGGCCAATTTTATTTCTTCATAATTTCGATGCCCGAGCTTTAGAAATAGCTTACAGGTTAACATGTCAAGAAAACACAATTTTTTGATGATCAAAACTACCCAAATTTAGACACCTCCTTTTCTGAAAAAGTGAACAGGTCCGGACCTGTTGAAAAAAAAAAAATTTTGGCCATTTTTATTTCTTCATAATCTCGATGCCCGAGCTTTAGAAATAGCTTACAGGTTAACATGTCAAGAAAACACAATTTTTTGATGATCAAAACTACCCAAATTTAGACACCTACTTTTCTGAAAAAGTGGACAGGTCCGGACCTGTTGAAAAAAATTAAATTTTGGCCAATTTTATTTCTTCATAATTTCGATGCCCGAGCTTTAGAAATAGCTTACAGGTTAACATGTCAAGAAAACACAATTTTTTGATGATCAAAACTACCCAAATTTAGACACCTCCTTTTCTGAAAAAGTGGACAGGTCCGGACCTTTTGAAAAAAATAAATTTTGGCCAATTTTATTTCTTCATAATTTCGATGCCCGAGCTTAGAAATAGCTTACAGGTTAACATGTCAAGAAAACACAATTTTTTGATGATCAAAACTACCCAAATTTAGACACCTACTTTTCTGAAAAAGTGGACAGGTCCGGACCTGTTGAAAAAAAATAAATTTTGGCCAATTTTATTTCTTCATAATTTCGATGCCCGAGCTTTAGAAATAGCTTACAGGTTAACATGTCAAGAAAACACAATTTTTTGATGATCAAAACTACCCAAATTTAGACACCTACTTTTCTGAAAAAGTGGACAGGTCCGGACCTGTTGAAAAAAATAAAATTTTGGCCAATTTTATTTCTTCATAACTCCTTTTCTGAAAAAGTGGACAGGTCCCGAATGTTGAAAAAAATTAAATTTTGGCCAATTTTATTTCTTCATAATTTCGATGCCCGAGCTTTAGAAATAGCTTACAGGTTAACATGTCAAGAAAACACAATTTTTTGATGATCAAAACTACCCAAATTTAGACACCTCCTTTTCTGAAAAAGTGGACAGGTCCGGACCTGTTGAAAAAAATTAAATTTTGGCCAATTTTATTTCTTCATAATTTCGATGCCCGAGCTTTAGAAATAGCTTACAGGTTAACATGTCAAGAAAACACAATTTTTTGATGATCAAAACTACCCAAATTTAGACACCTCCTTTTCTGAAAAAGTGGACAGGTCCGGACCTGTTGAAAAAAAAAAAATTTTGGCCATTTTTATTTCTTCATAATCTCGATGCCCGAGCTTTAGAAATAGCTTACAGGTTAACATGTCAAGAAAACACAATTTTTTGATGATCAAAACTACCCAAATTTAGACACCTACTTTTCTGAAAAAGTGGACAGGTCCGGACCTGTTGAAAAAAATTAAATTTTGGCCAATTTTATTTCTTCATAATTTCGATGCCCGAGCTTTAGAAATAGCTTACAGGTTAACATGTCAAGAAAACACAATTTTTTGATGATCAAAACTACCCAAATTTAGACACCTCCTTTTCTGAAAAAGTGGACAGGTCCGGACCTTTTGAAAAAAATAAATTTTGGCCAATTTTATTTCTTCATAATTTCGATGCCCGAGCTTAGAAATAGCTTACAGGTTAACATGTCAAGAAAACACAATTTTTTGATGATCAAAACTACCCAAATTTAGACACCTACTTTTCTGAAAAAGTGGACAGGTCCGGACCTGTTGAAAAAAAATAAATTTTGGCCAATTTTATTTCTTCATAATTTCGATGCCCGAGCTTTAGAAATAGCTTACAGGTTAACATGTCAAGAAAACACAATTTTTTGATGATCAAAACTACCCAAATTTAGACACCTACTTTTCTGAAAAAGTGGACAGGTCCGGACCTGTTGAAAAAAATAAAATTTTGGCCAATTTTATTTCTTCATAACTCCTTTTCTGAAAAAGTGGACAGGTCCCGAATGTTGAAAAAAATTAAATTTTGGCCAATTTTATTTCTTCATAATTTCGATGCCCGAGCTTTAGAAATAGCTTACAGGTTAACATGTCAAGAAAACACAATTTTTTGATGATCAAAACTACCCAAATTTAGACACCTCCTTTTCTGAAAAAGTGGACAGGTCCGGACCTGTTGAAAAAAATTAAATTTTGGCCAATTTTATTTCTTCATAATTTCGATGCCCGAGCTTTAGAAATAGCTTACAGGTTAACATGTCAAGAAAACACCATTTTTTGATGATCAAAACTACCCAAATTTAGACACCTCCTTTTCTGAAAAAGTGGACAGGTCCGGACCTGTTGAAAAAAAATAAATTTTGGCCAATTTTATTTCTTCATAATTTCGATGCCCGAGCTTTAGAAATAGCTTACAGGTTAACATGTCAAGAAAACACAATTTTTTGATGATCAAAACTACCCAAATTTAGACACCTCCTTTTCTGAAAAAGTGGACAGGTCCGGACCTGTTGAAAAAAATTAAATTTTGGCCAATTTTATTTCTTCATAATTTCGATGCCCGAGCTTTAGAAATAGCTTACAGGTTAACATGTCAAGAAAACACAATTTTTTGATGATCAAAACTACCCAAATTTAGACACCTCCTTTTCTGAAAAAGTGGACAGTTGAAAAAAAATAAATTTTGGCCAATTTTATTTCTTCATAATTTCGATGCCCGAGCTTTAGAAATAGCTTACAGGTTAACATGTCAAGAAAACACAATTTTTTGATGATCAAAACTACCCAAATTTAGACACCTCCTTTTCTGAAAAAGTGGACAGGTCCGGACCTGTTGAAAAAAATAAAATTTTGGCCAATTTTATTTCTTCATAATTTCGATGCCCGAGCTTTAGAAATAGCTTACAGGTTAACATGTCAAGAAAACACAATTTTTTGATGATCAAAACTACCCAAATTTAGACACCTCCTTTTCTGAAAAAGTGGACAGGTCCGGACCTGTTGAAAAAAATAAAATTTTGGCCAATTGTATTTCTTCATAATTTCGATGCCCGAGCTTTAGAAATAGCTTACAGGTTAACATGTCAAGAAAACACAATTTTTTGATGATCAAAACTACCCAAATTTAGACACCTCCTTTTCTGAAAAAGTGGACAGGTCCGGACCTGTTGAAAAAAATTAAATTTTGGCCAATTTTATTTCTTCATAATTTCGATGCCCGAGCTTTAGAAATAGCTTACAGGTTAACATGTCAAGAAAACACAATTTTTTGATGATCAAAACTACCCAAATAGACACCTCCTTTTCTGAAAAAGTGGACAGGTCCGGACCTGTTGAAAAAAATAAATTATGGCCAATTTTATTTCTTCATAATTTCGATGCCCGAGCTTTAGAAATAGCTTACAGGTTAACATGTCAAGAAAACACAATTTTTTGATGATCAAAACTACCCAAATTTAGACACCTCCTTTTCTGAAAAAGTGGACAGGTCCGGACCTTTTGAAAAAATTAAATTTTGGCCAATTTTATTTCTTCATAATTTCGATGCCCGAGCTTTAGAAATAGCTTACAGGTTAACATGTCAAGAAAACACAATTTTTTGATGATCAAAACTACCCAAATAGACACCTCCTTTTCTGAAAAAGTGGACAGGTCCGGACCTGTTGAAAAAAATAAATTATGGCCAATTTTATTTCTTCATAATTTCGATGCCCGAGCTTTAGAAATAGCTTACAGGTTAACATGTCAAGAAAACACAATTTTTTGATGATCAAAACTACCCAAATTTAGACACCTCCTTTTCTGAAAAAGTGGACAGGTCCGGACCTTTTGAAAAAATTAAATTTTGGCCAATTTTATTTCTTCATAATTTCGATGCCCGAGCTTTAGAAATAGCTTACAGGTTAACATGTCAAGAAAACACAATTTTTTGATGATCAAAACTACCCAAATTTAGACACCTCCTTTTCTGAAAAAGTGGACAGGTCCGGACCTGTTGAAAAAAATTAAATTTTGGCCAATTTTATTTCTTCATAATTTCGATGCCCGAGCTTTAGAAATAGCTTACAGGTTAACATGTCAAGAAAACACAATTTTTTGATGATCAAAACTACCCAAATTTAGACACCTCCTTTTCTGAAAAAGTGGACAGGTCCGGACCTGTTGAAAAAAATTAAATTTTGGCCAATTTTATTTCTTCATAATTTCGATGCCCGAGCTTTAGAAATAGCTTACAGGTTAACATGTCAAGAAAACACAATTTTTTGATGATCAAAACTACCCAAATTTAGACACCTCCTTTTCTGAAAAAGTGGACAGGTCCGGACCTGTTGAAAAAAAATAAATTTTGGCCAATTTTATTTCTTCATAATTTCGATGCCCGAGCTTTAGAAATTGCTTACAGGTTAACATGTCAAGAAAACACAATTTTTTGATGATCAAAACTACCCAAATTTAGACACCTCCTTTTCTGAAAAAGTGGACAGGTCCGGACCTGTTGAAAAAAATTAAATTTTGGCCAATTTTATTTCTTCATAATTTCGATGCCCGAGCTTTAGAAATAGCTTACAGGTTAACATGTCAAGAAAACACAATTTTTTGATGATCAAAACTACCCAAATTTAGACACCTCCTTTTCTGAAAAAGTGGACAGGTCCGGACCTGTTGAAAAAAATTAAATTTTGGCCAATTTTATTTCTTCATAATTTCGATGCCCGAGCTTTAGAAATAGCTTACAGGTTAACATGTCAAGAAAACACAATTTTTTGATGATCAAAACTACCCAAATTTAGACACCTCCTTTTCTGAAAAATTGGACAGGTCCGGACCTGTTGAAAAAAAATAAATTTTGGCCAATTTTATTTCTTCATAATTTCGATGCCCGAGCTTTAGAAATAGCTTACAGGTTAACATGTCAAGAAAACACAATTTTTTGATGATCAAAACTACCCAAATTTAGACACCTCCTTTTCTGAAAAAGTGGACAGGTCCGGACCTGTTGAAAAAAATTAAATTTTGGCCAATTTTATTTCTTCATAATTTCGATGCCCGAGCTTTAGAAATAGCTTACAGGTTAACATGTCAAGAAAACACAATTTTTTGATGATCAAAACTACCCAAATTTAGACACCTCCTTTTCTGAAAAAGTGGACAGGTCCGGACCTGTTGAAAAAAAATAAATTTTGGCCAATTTTATTTCTTCATAATTTCGATGCCCGAGCTTTAGAAATAGCTTACAGGTTAACATGTCAAGAAAACACAATTTTTTGATGATCAAAACTACCCAAATTTAGACACCTACTTTTCTGAAAAAGTGGACAGGTCCGGACCTGTTGAAAAAAATTAAATTTTGGCCAATTTTATTTCTTCATAATTTCGATGCCCGAGCTTTAGAAATAGCTTACAGGTTAACATGTCAAGAAAACACAATTTTTTGATGATCAAAACTCCCCAAATTTAGACACCTCCTTTTCTGAAAAAGTGGACAGGTCCGGACCTGTTGAAAAAAAATAAATTTTGGCCAATTTTATTTCTTCATAATTTCGATGCCCGAGCTTTAGAAATAGCTTACAGGTTAACATGTCAAGAAAACACAATTTTTTGATGATCAAAACTACCCAAATTTAGACACCTCCTTTTCTGAAAAAGTGGACAGGTCCGGACCTGTTGAAAAAAAATAAATTTTGGCCAATTTTATTTCTTCATAATTTCGATGCCCGAGCTTTAGAAATAGCTTACAGGTTAACATGTCAAGAAAACACAATTTTTTGATGATCAAAAATACCCAAATTTAGACACCTCCTTTTCTGAAAAAGTGGACAGGTCCGGACCTGTTGAAAAAAAATAAATTTTGGCCAATTTTATTTCTTCATAATTTCGATGCCCGAGCTTTAGAAATAGCTTACAGGTTAACATGTCAAGAAAACACAATTTTTTGATGATCAAAACTACCCAAATTTAGACACCTACTTTTCTGAAAAAGTGGACAGGTCCGGACCTGTTGAAAAAAATTAAATTTTGGCCAATTTTATTTCTTCATAATTTCGATGCCCGAGCTTTAGAAATAGCTTACAGGTTAACATGTCAAGAAAACACAATTTTTTGATGATCAAAACTACCCAAATTTAGACACCTACTTTTCTGAAAAAGTGGACAGGTCCGGACCTGTTGAAAAAAAATAAATTTTGGCCAATTTTATTTCTTCATAATTTCGATGCCCGAGCTTTAGAAATAGCTTACAGGTTAACATGTCAAGAAAACACAATTTTTTGATGATCAAAACTACCCAAATTTAGACACCTACTTTTCTGAAAAAGTGGACAGGTCCGGACCTGTTGAAAAAAATAAAATTTTGGCCAATTTTATTTCTTCATAATTTCGATGCCCGAGCTTTAGAAATAGCTTACAGGTTAACATGTCAAGAAAACACCATTTTTTGATGATCAAAACTACCCAAATTTAGACACCTCCTTTTCTGAAAAAGTGGACAGGTCCGGACCTGTTGAAAAAAAATAAATTTTGGCCAATTTTATTTCTTCATAATTTCGATGCCCGAGCTTTAGAAATAGCTTACAGGTTAACATGTCAAGAAAACACAATTTTTTGATGATCAAAACTACCCAAATTTAGACACCTACTTTTCTGAAAAAGTGGACAGGTCCGGACCTGTTGAAAAAAAATAAATTTTGGCCAATTTTATTTCTTCATAATTTCGATGCCCGAGCTTTAGAAATAGCTTACAGGTTAACATGTCAAGAAAACACAATTTTTTGATGATCAAAACTACCCAAATTTAGACACCTCCTTTTCTGAAAAAGTGGACAGGTCCGGACCTGTTGAAAAAAAATAAATTTTGGCCAATTTTATTTCTTCATAATTTCGATGCCCGAGCTTTAGAAATAGCTTACAGGTTAACATGTCAAGAAAACACAATTTTTTGATGATCAAAACTACCCAAATTTAGACACCTACTTTTCTGAAAAAGTGGACAGGTCCGGACCTGTTGAAAAAAATTAAATTTTGGCCAATTTTATTTCTTCATAATTTCGATGCCCGAGCTTTAGAAATAGCTTACAGGTTAACATGTCAAGAAAACACAATTTTTTGATGATCAAAACTACCCAAATTTAGACACCTACTTTTCTGAAAAAGTGGACAGGTCCGGACCTGTTGAAAAAAATAAAATTTTGGCCAATTTTATTTCTTCATAATTTCGATGCCCGAGCTTTAGAAATAGCTTACAGGTTAACATGTCAAGAAAACACAATTTTTTGATGATCAAAACTACCCAAATTTAGACACCTCCTTTTCTGAAAAAGTGGACAGGTCCGGACCTGTTGAAAAAAAATAAATTTTGGCCAATTTTATTTCTTCATAATTTCGATGCCCGAGCTTTAGAAATAGCTTACAGGTTAACATGTCAAGAAAACACAATTTTTTGATGATCAAAACTACCCAAATTTAGACACCTACTTTTCTGAAAAAGTGGACAGGTCCGGACCTGTTGAAAAAAAATAAATTTTGGCCAATTTTATTTCTTCATAATTTCGATGCCCGAGCTTTAGAAATAGCTTACAGGTTAACATGTCAAGAAAACACAATTTTTTGATGATCAAAACTACCCAAATTTAGACACCTCCTTTTCTGAAAAAGTGGACAGGTCCGGACCTGTTGAAAAAAAATAAATTTTGGCCAATTTTATTTCTTCATAATTTCGATGCCCGAGCTTTAGAAATAGCTTACAGGTTAACATGTCAAGAAAACACAATTTTTTGATGATCAAAACTACCCAAATTTAGACACCTACTTTTCTGAAAAAGTGGACAGGTCCGGACCTGTTGAAAAAAATTAAATTTTGGCCAATTTTATTTCTTCATAATTTCGATGCCCGAGCTTTAGAAATAGCTTACAGGTTAACATGTCAAGAAAACACAATTTTTTGATGATCAAAACTACCCAAATTTAGACACCTACTTTTCTGAAAAAGTGGACAGGTCCGGACCTGTTGAAAAAAATAAAATTTTGGCCAATTTTATTTCTTCATAATTTCGATGCCCGAGCTTTAGAAATAGCTTACAGGTTAACATGTCAAGAAAACACAATTTTTTGATGATCAAAACTACCCAAATTTAGACACCTCCTTTTCTGAAAAAGTGGACAGGTCCGGACCTGTTGAAAAAAAATAAATTTTGGCCAATTTTATTTCTTCATAATTTCGATGCCCGAGCTTTAGAAATAGCTTACAGGTTAACATGTCAAGAAAACACAATTTTTTGATGATCAAAACTACCCAAATTTAGACACCTACTTTTCTGAAAAAGTGGACAGGTCCGGACCTGTTGAAAAAAAATAAATTTTGGCCAATTTTATTTCTTCATAATTTCGATGCCCGAGCTTTAGAAATAGCTTACAGGTTAACATGTCAAGAAAACACAATTTTTTGATGATCAAAACTACCCAAATTTAGACACCTCCTTTTCTGAAAAAGTGGACAGGTCCGGACCTGTTGAAAAAAAATAAATTTTGGCCAATTTTATTTCTTCATAATTTCGATGCCCGAGCTTTAGAAATAGCTTACAGGTTAACATGTCAAGAAAACACAATTTTTTGATGATCAAAAATACCCAAATTTAGACACCTCCTTTTCTGAAAAAGTGGACAGGTCCGGACCTGTTGAAAAAAAATAAATTTTGGCCAATTTTATTTCTTCATAATTTCGATGCCCGAGCTTTAGAAATAGCTTACAGGTTAACATGTCAAGAAAACACCATTTTTTGATGATCAAAACTACCCAAATTTAGACACCTCCTTTTCTGAAAAAGTGGACAGGTCCGGACCTGTTGAAAAAAAATAAATTTTGGCCAATTTTATTTCTTCATAATTTCGATGCCCAAGCTTTAGAAATAGCTTACAGGTTAACATGTCAAGAAAACACAATTTTTTGATGATCAAAACTACCCAAATTTAGACACCTCCTTTTCTGAAAAAGTGGACAGGTCCGGACCTGTTGAAAAAAATAAAATTTTGGCCAATTTTATTTCTTCATAATTTCGATGCCCGAGCTTTAGAAATAGCTTACAGGTTAACATGTCAAGAAAACACAATTTTTTGATGATCAAAACTACCCAAATTTAGACACCTCCTTTTCTGAAAAAGTGGACAGGTCCGGACCTGTTGAAAAAAAATAAATTTTGGCCAATTTTATTTCTTCATAATTTCGATGCCCGAGCTTTAGAAATAGCTTACAGGTTAACATGTCAAGAAAACACAATTTTTTGATGATCAAAACTACCCAAATTTAGACACCTCCTTTTCTGAAAAAGTGGACAGGTCCGGACCTGTTGAAAAAAAATAAATTTTGGCCAATTTTATTTCTTCATAATTTCGATGCCCGAGCTTTAGAAATAGCTTACAGGTTAACATGTCAAGAAAACACAATTTTTTGATGATCAAAACTACCCAAATTTAGACACCTCCTTTTCTGAAAAAGTGGACAGGTCCGGACCTGTTGAAAAAAATAAATTTTGACCAATTTTATTTCTTCATAATTTCGATGCCCGAGCTTTAGAAATAGCTTACAGGTTAACATGTCAAGAAAACACAATTTTTTGATGATCAAAACTACCCAAATTTAGACACCTACTTTTCTGAAAAAGTGGACAAGTCCGGACCTGTTGAAAAAAATTAAATTTTGGCCAATTTTATTTCTTCATAATTTCGATGCCCGAGCTTTAGAAATAGCTTACAGGTTAACATGTCAAGAAAACACAATTTTTTGATGATCAAAACTACCCAAATTTAGACACCTACTTTTCTGAAAAAGTGGACAGGTCCGGACCTGTTGAAAAAAATAAAATTTTGGCCAATTTTATTTCTTCATAATTTCGATGCCCGAGCTTTAGAAATAGCTTACAGGTTAACATGTCAAGAAAACACAATTTTTTGATGATCAAAACTACCCAAATTTAGACATCTACTTTTCTGAAAAAGTGGACAGGTCCGGACCTGTTGAAAAAAATAAAATTTTGGCCAATTTTATTTCTTCATAATTTCGATGCCCGAGCTTTAGAAATAGCTTACAGGTTAACATGTCAAGAAAACACAATTTTTTGATGATCAAAACTACCCAAATTTAGACACCTACTTTTCTGAAAAAGTGGACAGGTCCGGACCTGTTGAAAAAAATTAAATTTTGGCCAATTTTATTTCTTCATAATTTCGATGCCCGAGCTTTAGAAATAGCTTACAGGTTAACATGTCAAGAAAACACAATTTTTTGATGATCAAAACTACCCAAATTTAGACACCTACTTTTCTGAAAAAGTGGACAGGTCCGGACCTGTTGAAAAAAATAAAATTTTGGCCAATTTTATTTCTTCATAATTTCGATGCCCGAGCTTTAGAAATAGCTTACAGGTTAACATGTCAAGAAAACACAATTTTTTGATGATCAAAACTACCCAAATTTAGACACCTCCTTTTCTGAAAAAGTGGACAGGTCCGGACCTGTTGAAAAAAAATAAATTTTGGCCAATTTTATTTCTTCATAATTTCGATGCCCGAGCTTTAGAAATAGCTTACAGGTTAACATGTCAAGAAAACACAATTTTTTGATGATCAAAACTACCCAAATTTAGACACCTCCTTTTCTGAAAAAGTGGACAGGTCCGGACCTGTTGAAAAAAAATAAATTTTGGCCAATTTTATTTCTTCATAATTTCGATGCCCGAGCTTTAGAAATAGCTTACAGGTTAACATGTCAAGAAAACACAATTTTTTGATGATCAAAACTACCCAAATTTAGACACCTCCTTTTCTGAAAAAGTGGACAGGTCCGGACCTGTTGAAAAAAATAAATTTTGGCCAATTTTATTTCTTCATAATTTCGATGCCCGAGCTTTAGAAATAGCTTACAGGTTAACATGTCAAGAAAACACAATTTTTTGATGATCAAAACTACCCAAATTTAGACACCTACTTTTCTGAAAAAGTGGACAAGTCCGGACCTGTTGAAAAAAATTAAATTTTGGCCAATTTTATTTCTTCATAATTTCGATGCCCGAGCTTTAGAAATAGCTTACAGGTTAACATGTCAAGAAAACACAATTTTTTGATGATCAAAACTACCCAAATTTAGACACCTACTTTTCTGAAAAAGTGGACAGGTCCGGACCTGTTGAAAAAAATAAAATTTTGGCCAATTTTATTTCTTCATAATTTCGATGCCCGAGCTTTAGAAATAGCTTACAGGTTAACATGTCAAGAAAACACAATTTTTTGATGATCAAAACTACCCAAATTTAGACACCTACTTTTCTGAAAAAGTGGACAGGTCCGGACCTGTTGAAAAAAATAAAATTTTGGCCAATTTTATTTCTTCATAATTTCGATGCCCGAGCTTTAGAAATAGCTTACAGGTTAACATGTCAAGAAAACACAATTTTTTGATGATCAAAACTACCCAAATTTAGACACCTACTTTTCTGAAAAAGTGGACAGGTCCGGACCTGTTGAAAAAAATTAAATTTTGGCCAATTTTATTTCTTCATAATTTCGATGCCCGAGCTTTAGAAATAGCTTACAGGTTAACATGTCAAGAAAACACAATTTTTTGATGATCAAAACTACCCAAATTTAGACACCTACTTTTCTGAAAAAGTGGACAGGTCCGGACCTGTTGAAAAAAATAAAATTTTGGCCAATTTTATTTCTTCATAATTTCGATGCCCGAGCTTTAGAAATAGCTTACAGGTTAACATGTCAAGAAATCACAATTTTTTGATGATCAAAACTACCCAAATTTAGACACCTACTTTTCTGAAAAAGTGGACAGGTCCGGACCTGTTGAAAAAAAATAAATTTTGGCCAATTTTATTTCTTCATAATTTCGATGCCCGAGCTTTAGAAATAGCTTACAGGTTAACATGTCAAGAAAACACAATTTTTTGATGATCAAAACTACCCAAATTTAGACACCTATTTTTCTGAAAAAGTGGACAGGTCCGGACCTGTTGAAAAAAATTAAATTTTGGCCAATTTTATTTCTTCATAATTTCGATGCCCGAGCTTTAGAAATAGCTTACAGGTTAACATGTCAAGAAAACACAATTTTTTGATGATCAAAACTACCCAAATTTAGACACCTACTTTTCTGAAAAAGTGGACAGGTCCGGACCTGTTGAAAAAAATAAAATTTTGGCCAATTTTATTTCTTCATAATTTCGATGCCCGAGCTTTAGAAATAGCTTACAGGTTAACATGTCAAGAAAACACAATTTTTTGATGATCAAAACTACCCAAATTTAGACACCTACTTTTCTGAAAAAGTGGACAGGTCCGGACCTGTTGAAAAAAATAAAATTTTGGCCAATTTTATTTCTTCATAATTTCGATGCCCGAGCTTTAGAAATAGCTTACAGGTTAACATGTCAAGAAAACACAATTTTTTGATGATCAAAACTACCCAAATTTAGACACCTCCTTTTCTGAAAAAGTGGACAGGTCCGGACCTGTTGAAAAAAATTAAATTTTGGCCAATTTTATTTCTTCATAATTTCGATGCCCGAGCTTTAGAAATAGCTTACAGGTTAACATGTCAAGAAAACACAATTTTTTGATGATCAAAACTACCCAAATTTAGACACCTACTTTTCTGAAAAAGTGGACAGGTCCGGACCTGTTGAAAAAAATAAAATTTTGGCCAATTTTATTTCTTCATAATTTCGATGCCCGAGCTTTAGAAATAGCTTACAGGTTAACATGTCAAGAAAACACAATTTTTTGATGATCAAAACTACCCAAATTTAGACACCTACTTTTCTGAAAAAGTGGACAGGTCCGGACCTGTTGAAAAAAATAAAATTTTGGCCAATTTTATTTCTTCATAATTTCGATGCCCGAGCTTTAGAAATAGCTTACAGGTTAACATGTCAAGAAAACACAATTTTTTGATGATCAAAACTACCCAAATTTAGACACCTACTTTTCTGAAAAAGTGGACAGGTCCGGACCTGTTGAAAAAAATAAAATTTTGGCCAATTTTATTTCTTCATAATTTCGATGCCCGAGCTTTAGAAATAGCTTACAGGTTAACATGTCAAGAAAACACAATTTTTTGATGATCAAAACTACCCAAATTTAGACACCTCCTTTTCTGAAAAAGTGGACAGGTCCGGACCTGTTGAAAAAAATAAAATTTTGGCCAATTTTATTTCTTCATAATTTCGATGCCCGAGCTTTAGAAATAGCTTACAGGTTAACATGTCAAGAAAACACAATTTTTTGATGATCAAAACTACCCAAATTTAGACACCTACTTTTCTGAAAAAGTGGACAGGTCCGGACCTGTTGAAAAAAATAAAATTTTGGCCAATTTTATTTCTTCATAATTTCGATGCCCGAGCTTTAGAAATAGCTTACAGGTTAACATGTCAAGAAAACACAATTTTTTGATGATCAAAACTACCCAAATTTAGACACCTCCTTTTCTGAAAAAGTGGACAGGTCCGGACCTGTTGAAAAAAATTAAATTTTGGCCAATTTTATTTCTTCATAATTTCGATGCCCGAGCTTTAGAAATAGCTTACAGGTTAACATGTCAAGAAAACACAATTTTTTGATGATCAAAACTACCCAAATTTAGACACCTACTTTTCTGAAAAAGTGGACAGGTCCGGACCTGTTGAAAAAAATAAAATTTTGGCCAATTTTATTTCTTCATAATTTCGATGCCCGAGCTTTAGAAATAGCTTACAGGTTAACATGTCAAGAAAACACAATTTTTTGATGATCAAAACTACCCAAATTTAGACACCTACTTTTCTGAAAAAGTGGACAGGTCCGGACCTGTTGAAAAAAATAAAATTTTGGCCAATTTTATTTCTTCATAATTTCGATGCCCGAGCTTTAGAAATAGCTTACAGGTTAACATGTCAAGAAAACACAATTTTTTGATGATCAAAACTACCCAAATTTAGACACCTACTTTTCTGAAAAAGTGGACAGGTCCGGACCTGTTGAAAAAAATAAAATTTTGGCCAATTTTATTTCTTCATAATTTCGATGCCCGAGCTTTAGAAATAGCTTACAGGTTAACATGTCAAGAAAACACAATTTTTTGATGATCAAAACTACCCAAATTTAGACACCTCCTTTTCTGAAAAAGTGGACAGGTCCGGACCTGTTGAAAAAAATTAAATTTTGGCCAATTTTATTTCTTCATAATTTCGATGCCCGAGCTTTAGAAATAGCTTACAGGTTAACATGTCAAGAAAAAACAATTTTTTGATGATCAAAACTACCCAAATTTAGACACCTCCTTTTCTGAAAAAGTGGACAGGTCCGGACCTGTTGAAAAAAAATAAATTTTGGCCAATTTTATTTCTTCATAATTTCGATACCCGAGCTTTAGAAATAGCTTACAGGTTAACATGTCAAGAAAACACAATTTTTTGATGATCAAAACTACCCAAATTTAGACACCTCCTTTTCTGAAAAAGTGGACAGGTCCGGACCTGTTGAAAAAAAATAAATTTTGGCCAATTTTATTTCTTCATAATTTCGATGCCCGAGCTTTAGAAATAGCTTACAGGTTAACATGTCAAGAAAACACAATTTTTTGATGATCAAACTACCCAAATTTAGACACCTACTTTTCTGAAAAAGTGGACAGGTCCGGACCTGTTGAAAAAAATTAAATTTTGGCCAATTTTATTTCTTCATAATTTCGATGCCCGAGCTTTAGAAATAGCTTACAGGTTAACATGTCAAGAAAACACAATTTTTTGATGATCAAAACTACCCAAATTTAGACACCTACTTTTCTGAAAAAGTGGACAGGTCCGGACCTGTTGAAAAAAATAAAATTTTGGCCAATTTTATTTCTTCATAATTTCGATGCCCGAGCTTTAGAAATAGCTTACAGGTTAACATGTCAAGAAAACACAATTTTTTGATGATCAAAACTACCCAAATTTAGACACCTACTTTTCTGAAAAAGTGGACAGGTCCGGACCTGTTGAAAAAAATAAAATTTTGGCCAATTTTATTTCTTCATAATTTCGATGCCCGAGCTTTAGAAATAGCTTACAGGTTAACATGTCAAGAAAACACAATTTTTTGATGATCAAAACTACCCAAATTTAGACACCTCCTTTTCTGAAAAAGTGGACAGGTCCGGACCTGTTGAAAAAAATTAAATTTTGGCCAATTTTATTTCTTCATAATTTCGATGCCCGAGCTTTAGAAATAGCTTACAGGTTAACATGTCAAGAAAACACAATTTTTTGATGATCAAAACTACCCAAATTTAGACACCTACTTTTCTGAAAAAGTGGACAGGTCCGGACCTGTTGAAAAAAATAAAATTTTGGCCAATTTTATTTCTTCATAATTTCGATGCCCGAGCTTTAGAAATAGCTTACAGGTTAACATGTCAAGAAAACACAATTTTTTGATGATCAAAACTACCCAAATTTAGACACCTACTTTTCTGAAAAAGTGGACAGGTCCGGACCTGTTGAAAAAAATAAAATTTTGGCCAATTTTATTTCTTCATAATTTCGATGCCCGAGCTTTAGAAATAGCTTACAGGTTAACATGTCAAGAAAACACAATTTTTTGATGATCAAAACTACCCAAATTTAGACACCTACTTTTCTGAAAAAGTGGACAGGTCCGGACCTGTTGAAAAAAATAAAATTTTGGCCAATTTTATTTCTTCATAATTTCGATGCCCGAGCTTTAGAAATAGCTTACAGGTTAACATGTCAAGAAAACACAATTTTTTGATGATCAAAACTACCCAAATTTAGACACCTCCTTTTCTGAAAAAGTGGACAGGTCCGGACCTGTTGAAAAAAATTAAATTTTGGCCAATTTTATTTCTTCATAATTTCGATGCCCGAGCTTTAGAAATAGCTTACAGGTTAACATGTCAAGAAAACACAATTTTTTGATGATCAAAACTACCCAAATTTAGACACCTACTTTTCTGAAAAAGTGGACAGGTCCGGACCTGTTGAAAAAAATAAAATTTTGGCCAATTTTATTTCTTCATAATTTCGATGCCCGAGCTTTAGAAATAGCTTACAGGTTAACATGTCAAGAAAACACAATTTTTTGATGATCAAAACTACCCAAATTTAGACACCTACTTTTCTGAAAAAGTGGACAGGTCCGGACCTGTTGAAAAAAATAAAATTTTGGCCAATTTTATTTCTTCATAATTTCGATGCCCGAGCTTTAGAAATAGCTTACAGGTTAACATGTCAAGAAAACACAATTTTTTGATGATCAAAACTACCCAAATTTAGACACCTACTTTTCTGAAAAAGTGGACAGGTCCGGACCTGTTGAAAAAAATAAAATTTTGGCCAATTTTATTTCTTCATAATTTCGATGCCCGAGCTTTAGAAATAGCTTACAGGTTAACATGTCAAGAAAACACAATTTTTTGATGATCAAAACTACCCAAATTTAGACACCTCCTTTTCTGAAAAAGTGGACAGGTCCGGACCTGTTGAAAAAAATTAAATTTTGGCCAATTTTATTTCTTCATAATTTCGATGCCCGAGCTTTAGAAATAGCTTACAGGTTAACATGTCAAGAAAAAACAATTTTTTGATGATCAAAACTACCCAAATTTAGACACCTCCTTTTCTGAAAAAGTGGACAGGTCCGGACCTGTTGAAAAAAAATAAATTTTGGCCAATTTTATTTCTTCATAATTTCGATACCCGAGCTTTAGAAATAGCTTACAGGTTAACATGTCAAGAAAACACAATTTTTTGATGATCAAAACTACCCAAATTTAGACACCTCCTTTTCTGAAAAAGTGGACAGGTCCGGACCTGTTGAAAAAAAATAAATTTTGGCCAATTTTATTTCTTCATAATTTCGATGCCCGAGCTTTAGAAATAGCTTACAGGTTAACATGTCAAGAAAACACAATTTTTTGATGATCAAACTACCCAAATTTAGACACCTACTTTTCTGAAAAAGTGGACAGGTCCGGACCTGTTGAAAAAAATTAAATTTTGTCCAATTTTATTTCTTCATAATTTCGATGCCCGAGCTTTAGAAATAGCTTACAGGTTAATATGTCAAGAAAACACAATTTTTTGATGATCAAAACTACCCAAATTTAGACACCTCCTTTTCTGAAAAAGTGGACAGGTCCGGACCTGTTGAAAAAAATTAAATTTTGGCCAATTTTATTTCTTCATAATTTCGATGCCCGAGCTTTAGAAATAGCTTACAGGTTAACATGTCAAGAAAACACAATTTTTTGATGATCAAAACTACCCAAATTTAGACACCTACTTTTCTGAAAAAGTGGACAGGTCCGGACCTGTTGAAAAAAAATAAATTTTGGCCAATTTTATTTCTTCATAATTTCGATACCCGAGCTTTAGAAATAGCTTACAGGTTAACATGTCAAGAAAACACAATTTTTTGATGATCAAAACTACCCAAATTTAGACACCTCCTTTTCTGAAAAAGTGGACAGGTCCGGACCTGTTGAAAAAAAATAAATTTTGGCCAATTTTATTTCTTCATAATTTCGATGCCCGAGCTTTAGAAATAGCTTACAGGTTAACATGTCAAGAAAACACAATTTTTTGATGATCAAACTACCCAAATTTAGACACCTACTTTTCTGAAAAAGTGGACAGGTCCGGACCTGTTGAAAAAAATTAAATTTTGGCCAATTTTATTTCTTCATAATTTCGATGCCCGAGCTTTAGAAATAGCTTACAGGTTAATATGTCAAGAAAACACAATTTTTTGATGATCAAAACTACCCAAATTTAGACACCTCCTTTTCTGAAAAAGTGGACAGGTCCGGACCTGTTGAAAAAAATTAAATTTTGGCCAATTTTATTTCTTCATAATTTCGATGCCCGAGCTTTAGAAATAGCTTACAGGTTAACATGTCAAGAAAACACAATTTTTTGATGATCAAAACTACCCAAATTTAGACACCTACTTTTCTGAAAAAGTGGACAGGTCCGGACCTGTTGAAAAAAAATAAATTTTGGCCAATTTTATTTCTTCATAATTTCGATGCCGAGCTTTAGAAATAGCTTACAGGTTAACATGTCAAGAAAACACAATTTTTTGATGATCAAAACTACCCAAATTTAGACACCTCCTTTTCTGAAAAAGTGGACAGGTCCGGACCTGTTGAAAAAAATTTAATTTTGGCCAATTTTATTTCTTCATAATTTCGATGCCCGAGCTTTAGAAATAGCTTACAGGTTAACATGTCAAGAAAAAACAATTTTTTGATGATCAAAACTACCCAAATTTAGACACCTCCTTTTCTGAAAAAGTGGACAGGTCCGGACCTGTTGAAAAAAAATAAATTTTGGCCAATTTTATTTCTTCATAATTTCGATGCCCGAGCTTTAGAAATAGCTTACAGGTTAACATGTCAAGAAAACACAATTTTTTGATGATCAAAACTACCCAAATTTAGACACCTACTTTTCTGAAAAAGTGGACAGGTCCGGACCTGTTGAAAAAAATTTAATTTTGGCCAATTTTATTTCTTCATAATTTCGATGCCCGAGCTTTAGAAATAGCTTACAGGTTAACATGTCAAGAAAAAACAATTTTTTGATGATCAAAACTACCCAAATTTAGACACCTCCTTTTCTGAAAAAGTGGACAGGTCCGGACCTGTTGAAAAAAAATAAATTTTGGCCAATTTTATTTCTTCATAATTTCGATACCCGAGCTTTAGAAATAGCTTACAGGTTAACATGTCAAGAAAACACAATTTTTTGATGATCAAAACTACCCAAATTTAGACACCTCCTTTTCTGAAAAAGTGGACAGGTCCGGACCTGTTGAAAAAAAATAAATTTTGGCCAATTTTATTTCTTCATAATTTCGATGCCCGAGCTTTAGAAATAGCTTACAGGTTAACATGTCAAGAAAACACAATTTTTTGATGATCAAAACTACCCAAATTTAGACACCTACTTTTCTGAAAAAGTGGACAGGTCCGGACCTGTTGAAAAAAATTAAATTTTGGCCAATTTTATTTCTTCATAATTTCGATGCCCGAGCTTTAGAAATAGCTTACAGGTTAACATGTCAAGAAAACACAATTTTTTGATGATCAAAACTACCCAAATTTAGACACCTCCTTTTCTGAAAAAGTGGACAGGTCCGGACCTGTTGAAAAAAATTAAATTTTGGCCAATTTTATTTCTTCATAATTTCGATGCCCGAGCTTTAGAAATAGCTTACAGGTTAACATGTCAAGAAAACACAATTTTTTGATGATCAAAACTACCCAAATTTAGACACCTACTTTTCTGAAAAAGTGGACAGGTCCGGACCTGTTGAAAAAAAATAAATTTTGGCCAATTTTATTTCTTCATAATTTCGATGCCCGAGCTTTAGAAATAGCTTACAGGTTAACATGTCAAGAAAACACAATTTTTTGATGATCAAAACTACCCAAATTTAGACACCTCCTTTTCTGAAAAAGTGGACAGGTCCGGACCTTTTGAAAAAAATAAATTTTGGCCAATTTTATTTCTTCATAATTTCGATGCCCGAGCTTTAGAAATAGCTTACAGGTTAACATGTCAAGAAAACACAATTTTTGATGATCAAAACTACCCAAATTTAGACACCTACTTTTCTGAAAAAGTGGACAGGTCCGGACCTGTTGAAAAAAAATAAATTTTGGCCAATTTTATTTCTTCATAATTTCGATGCCCGAGCTTTAGAAATAGCTTACAGGTTAACATGTCAAGAAAACACAATTTTTTGATGATCAAAACTACCCAAATTTAGACACCTCCTTTTCTGAAAAAGTGGACAGGTCCGGACCTGTTGAAAAAAATTTAATTTTGGCCAATTTTATTTCTTCATAATTTTGATGCCCGAGCTTTAGAAATAGCTTACAGGTTAACATGTCAAGAAAACACAATTTTTTGATGATCAAAACTACCCAAATT
Organism: Acipenser ruthenus; assembly: GCF_902713425.1. NCBI lineage: Eukaryota > Metazoa > Chordata > Actinopteri > Acipenseriformes > Acipenseridae > Acipenser > Acipenser ruthenus. The sequence goes on along the minus strand of NC_081202.1, from coordinate 39,746,259 downwards.
TAGACACCTCCTTTTCTGAAAAAGTGGACAGGTCCGGACCTGTTGAAAAAAAATAAATTTTGGCCAATTTTATTTCTTCATAATTTCGATGCCCGAGCTTTAGAAATAGCTTACAGGTTAACATGTCAAGAAAACACATTTTTTTGATGATCAAAACTACCCAAATTTAGACACCTCCTTTTCTGAAAAAGTGGACAGGTCCGGACCTGTTGAAAAAAAATAAATTTTGGCCAATTTTATTTCTTCATAATTTCGATGCCCGAGCTTTAGAAATAGCTTACAGGTTAACATGTCAAGAAAACACAATTTTTTGATGATCAAAACTACCCAAATTTAGACACCTCCTTTTCTGAAAAAGTGGACAGGTCCGGACCTGTTGAAAAAAATAAATTTTGGCCAATTTTATTTCTTCATAATTTCGATGCCCGAGCTTTAGAAATAGCTTACAGGTTAACATGTCAAGAAAACACAATTTTTTGATGATCAAAACTACCCAAATTTAGACACCTACTTTTCTGAAAAAGTGGACAGGTCCGGACCTGTTGAAAAAAATAAAATTTTGGCCAATTTTATTTCTTCATAATTTCGATGCCCGAGCTTTAGAAATAGCTTACAGGTTAACATGTCAAGAAAACACAATTTTTTGATGATCAAAACTACCCAAATTTAGACACCTACTTTTCTGAAAAAGTGGACAGGTCCGGACCTGTTGAAAAAAATAAAATTTTGGCCAATTTTATTTCTTCATAATTTCGATGCCCGAGCTTTAGAAATAGCTTACAGGTTAACATGTCAAGAAAACACAATTTTTTGATGATCAAAACTACCCAAATTTAGACACCTCCTTTTCTGAAAAAGTGGACAGGTCCGGACCTTTTGAAAAAAATAAATTTTGGCCAATTTTATTTCTTCATAATTTCGATGCCCGAGCTTTAGAAATAGCTTACAGGTTAACATGTCAAGAAAACACAATTTTTTGATGATCAAAACTACCCAAATTTAGACACCTCCTTTTCTGAAAAAGTGGACAGGTCCGGACCTGTTGAAAAAAAATAAATTTTGGCCAATTTTATTTCTTCATAATTTCGATGCCCGAGCTTTAGAAATAGCTTACAGGTTAACATGTCAAGAAAACACAATTTTTTGATGATCAAAACTACCCAAATTTAGACACCTCCTTTTCTGAAAAAGTGGACAGGTCCGGACCTGTTGAAAAAAAATAAATTTTGGCCAATTTTATTTCTTCATAATTTCGATGCCCGAGCTTTAGAAATAGCTTACAGGTTAACATGTCAAGAAAACACAATTTTTTGATGATCAAAACTACCCAAATTTAGACACCTCCTTTTCTGAAAAAGTGGACAGGTCCGGACCTGTTGAAAAAAATAAATTTTGGCCAATTTTATTTCTTCATAATTTCGATGCCCGAGCTTTAGAAATAGCTTACAGGTTAACATGTCAAGAAAACACAATTTTTTGATGATCAAAACTACCCAAATTTAGACACCTACTTTTCTGAAAAAGTGGACAGGTCCGGACCTGTTGAAAAAAATAAAATTTTGGCCAATTTTATTTCTTCATAATTTCGATGCCCGAGCTTTAGAAATAGCTTACAGGTTAACATGTCAAGAAAACACAATTTTTTGATGATCAAAACTACCCAAATTTAGACACCTCCTTTTCTGAAAAAGTGGACAGGTCCGGACCTGTTGAAAAAAATTAAATTTTGGCCAATTTTATTTCTTCATAATTTCGATGCCCGAGCTTTAGAAATAGCTTACAGGTTAACATGTCAAGAAAACACAATTTTTTGATGATCAAAACTACCCAAATTTAGACACCTCCTTTTCTGAAAAAGTGGACAGGTCCGGACCTGTTGAAAAAAAATAAATTTTGGCCAATTTGATTTCTTCATAATTTCGATGCCCGAGCTTTAGAAATAGCTTACAGGTTAACATGTCAAGAAAACACAATTTTTTGATGATCAAAACTACCCAAATTTAGACACCTCCTTTTCTGAAAAAGTGGACAGGTCCGGACCTGTTGAAAAAAAATAAATTTTGGCCAATTTTATTTCTTCATAATTTCGATGCCCGAGCTTTAGAAATAGCTTACAGGTTAACATGTCAAGAAAACACAATTTTTTGATGATCAAAACTACCCAAATTTAGACACCTACTTTTCTGAAAAAGTGGACAGGTCCGGACCTGTTGAAAAAAATTAAATTTTGGCCAATTTTATTTCTTCATAATTTCGATGCCCGAGCTTTAGAAATAGCTTACAGGTTAACATGTCAAGAAAACACAATTTTTTGATGATCAAAACTACCCAAATTTAGACACCTCCTTTTCTGAAAAAGTGGACAGGTCCGGACCTGTTGAAAAAAATTAAATTTTGGCCAATTTTATTTCTTCATAATTTCGATGCCCGAGCTTTAGAAATAGCTTACAGGTTAACATGTCAAGAAAACACAATTTTTTGATGATCAAAACTACCCAAATTTAGACACCTCCTTTTCTGAAAAAGTGGACAGGTCCGGACCTGTTGAAAAAAATTAAATTTTGGCCAATTTTATTTCTTCATAATCTCGATGCCCGAGCTTTAGAAATAGCTTACAGGTTAACATGTCAAGAAAACACAATTTTTTGATGATCAAAACTACCCAAATTTAGACACCTCCTTTTCTGAAAAAGTGGACAGGTCCGGACCTGTTGAAAAAAATTAAATTTTGGCCAATTTTATTTCTTCATAATTTCGATGCCCGAGCTTTAGAAATAGCTTACAGGTTAACATGTCAAGAAAACACAATTTTTTGATGATCAAAACTACCCAAATTTAGACACCTCCTTTTCTGAAAAAGTGGACAGGTCCGGACCTGTTGAAAAAAAATAAATTTTGGCCAATTTTATTTCTTCATAATTTCGATGCCCGAGCTTTAGAAATAGCTTACAGGTTAACATGTCAAGAAAACACAATTTTTTGATGATCAAAACTACCCAAATTTAGACACCTCCTTTTCTGAAAAAGTGGACAGGTCCGGACCTGTTGAAAAAAATTAAATTTTGGCCAATTTTATTTCTTCATAATTTCGATGCCCGAGCTTTAGAAATAGCTTACAGGTTAACATGTCAAGAAAACACAATTTTTTGATGATCAAAACTACCCAAATTTAGACACCTACTTTTCTGAAAAAGTGGACAGGTCCGGACCTGTTGAAAAAAATTAAATTTTGGCCAATTTTATTTCTTCATAATCTCGATGCCCGAGCTTTAGAAATAGCTTACAGGTTAACATGTCAAGAAAACACAATTTTTTGATGATCAAAACTACCCAAATTTAGACACCTCCTTTTCTGAAAAAGTGGACAGGTCCGGACCTGTTGAAAAAAATTAAATTTTGGCCAATTTTATTTCTTCATAATTTCGATGCCCGAGCTTTAGAAATAGCTTACAGGTTAACATGTCAAGAAAACACAATTTTTTGATGATCAAAACTACCCAAATTTAGACACCTCCTTTTCTGAAAAAGTGGACAGGTCCGGACCTGTTGAAAAAAAATAAATTTTGGCCAATTTTATTTCTTCATAATTTCGATGCCCGAGCTTTAGAAATAGCTTACAGGTTAACATGTCAAGAAAACACAATTTTTTGATGATCAAAACTACCCAAATTTAGACACCTCCTTTTCTGAAAAAGTGGACAGGTCCGGACCTGTTGAAAAAAAATAAATTTTGGCCAATTTTATTTCTTCATAATTTCGATGCCCGAGCTTTAGAAATAGCTTACAGGTTAACATGTCAAGAAAACACAATTTTTTGATGATCAAAACTACCCAAATTTAGACACCTCCTTTTCTGAAAAAGTGGACAGGTCCGGACCTGTTGAAAAAAATTAAATTTTGGCCAATTTTATTTCTTCATAATTTCGATGCCCGAGCTTTAGAAATAGCTTACAGGTTAACATGTCAAGAAAACACAATTTTTTGATGATCAAAACTACCCAAATTTAGACACCTCCTTTTCTGAAAAAGTGGACAGGTCCGGACCTGTTGAAAAAAAATAAATTTTGGCCAATTTTATTTCTTCATAATTTCGATGCCCAAGCTTTAGAATAGCTTACAGGTTAACATGTCAAGAAAACACAATTTTTTGATGATCAAAACTACCCAAATTTAGACACCTACTTTTCTGAAAAAGTGGACAGGTCCGGACCTGTTGAAAAAAATAAAATTTTGGCCAATTTTATTTCTTCATAATTTCGATGCCCGAGCTTTAGAAATAGCTTACAGGTTAACATGTCAAGAAAACACAATTTTTTGATGATCAAAACTACCCAAATTTAGACACCTCCTTTTCTGAAAAAGTGGACAGGTCCGGACCTGTTGAAAAAAAATAAATTTTGGCCAATTTTATTTCTTCATAATTTCGATGCCCGAGCTTTAGAAATAGCTTACAGGTTAACATGTCAAGAAAACACAATTTTTTGATGATCAAAACTACCCAAATTTAGACACCTCCTTTTCTGAAAAAGTGGACAGGTCCGGACCTGTTGAAAAAAATTAAATTTTGGCCAATTTTATTTCTTCATAATTTCGATGCCCGAGCTTTAGAAATAGCTTACAGGTTAACATGTCAAGAAAACACAATTTTTTGATGATCAAAACTACCCAAATTTAGACACCTACTTTTCTGAAAAAGTGGACAGGTCCGGACCTGTTGAAAAAAATTAAATTTTGGCCAATTTTATTTCTTCATAATTTCGATGCCCGAGCTTTAGAAATAGCTTACAGGTTAACATGTCAAGAAAACACAATTTTTTGATGATCAAAACTACCCAAATTTAGACACCTCCTTTTCTGAAAAAGTGGACAGGTCCGGACCTGTTGAAAAAAAATAAATTTTGGCCAATTTTATTTCTTCATAATTTCGATGCCCGAGCTTTAGAAATAGCTTACAGGTTAACATGTCAAGAAAACACAATTTTTTGATGATCAAAACTACCCAAATTCAGACACCTACTTTTCTGAAAAAGTGGACAGGTCCGGACCTGTTGAAAAAAATTAAATTTTGGCCAATTTTATTTCTTCATAATTTCGATGCCCGAGCTTTAGAAATAGCTTACAGGTTAACATGTCAAGAAAACACAATTTTTTGATGATCAAAACTACCCAAATTTAGACACCTCCTTTTCTGAAAAAGTGGACAGGTCCGGACCTGTTGAAAAAAATTAAATTTTGGCCAATTTTATTTCTTCATAATTTCGATGCCCGAGCTTTAGAAATAGCTTACAGGTTAACATGTCAAGAAAACACAATTTTTTGATGATCAAAACTACCCAAATTTAGACACCTACTTTTCTGAAAAAGTGGACAGGTCCGAACCTGTTGAAAAAAATAAAATTTTGGCCAATTTTATTTCTTCATAATTTCGATGCCCGAGCTTTAGAAATAGCTTACAGGTTAACATGTCAAGAAAACACAATTTTTTGATGATCAAAACTACCCAAATTTAGACACCTACTTTTCTGAAAAAGTGGACAGGTCCGGACCTGTTGAAAAAAATAAAATTTTGGCCAATTTTATTTCTTCATAATTTCGATGCCCGAGCTTTAGAAATAGCTTACAGGTTAACATGTCAAGAAAACACAATTTTTTGATGATCAAAACTACCCAAATTTAGACACCTACTTTTCTGAAAAAGTGGACAGGTCCGGACCTGTTGAAAAAAAATAAATTTTGGCCAATTTTATTTCTTCATAATTTCGATGCCCGAGCTTTAGAAATAGCTTACAGGTTAACATGTCAAGAAAACACAATTTTTTGATGATCAAAACTACCCAAATTTAGACACCTACTTTTCTGAAAAAGTGGACAGGTCCGGACCTGTTGAAAAAAAATACATTTTGGCCAATTTTATTTCTTCATAATTTCGATGCCCGAGCTTTAGAAATAGCTTACAGGTTAACATGTCAAGAAAACACAATTTTTTGATGATCAAAACTACCCAAATTTAGACACCTCCTTTTCTGAAAAAGTGGACAGGTCCGGACCTGTTGAAAAAAATAAAATTTTGGCCAATTTTATTTCTTCATAATTTTGATGCCCGAGCTTTAGAAATAGCTTACAGGTTAACATGTCAAGAAAACACAATTTTTTGATGATCAAAACTACCCAAATTTAGACACCTACTTTTCTGAAAAAGTGGACAGGTCCGGACCTGTTGAAAAAAAATAAATTTTGGCCAATTTTATTTCTTCATAATTTCGATGCCCGAGCTTTAGAAATAGCTTACAGGTTAACATGTCAAGAAAACACAATTTTTTGATGATCAAAACTACCCAAATTTAGACACCTACTTTTCTGAAAAAGTGGACAGGTCCGGACCTGTTGAAAAAAATTAAATTTTGGCCAATTTTATTTCTTCATAATTTCGATGCCCGAGCTTTAGAAATAGCTTACAGGTTAACATGTCAAGAAAACACAATTTTTTGATGATCAAAACTACCCAAATTTAGACACCTCCTTTTCTGAAAAAGTGGACAGGACCGGACCTGTTGAAAAAAATTAAATTTTGGCCAATTTTATTTCTTCATAATTTCGATGCCCGAGCTTTAGAAATAGCTTACAGGTTAACATGTCAAGAAAACACAATTTTTTGATGATCAAAACTACCCAAATTTAGACACCTCCTTTTCTGAAAAAGTGGACAGGACCGGACCTGTTGAAAAAAATTAAATTTTGGCCAATTTTATTTCTTCATAATTTCGATGCCCGAGCTTTAGAAATAGCTTACAGGTTAACATGTCAAGAAAACACAATTTTTTGATGATCAAAACTACCCAAATTTAGACACCTCCTTTTCTGAAAAAGTGGACAGGTCCGGACCTGTTGAAAAAAATAAAATTTTGGCCAATTTTATTTCTTCATATTTTCGATGCCCGAGCTTTAGAAATAGCTTACAGGTTAACATGTCAAGAAAACACAATTTTTTGATGATCAAAACTACCCAAATTTAGACACCTCCTTTTCTGAAAAAGTGGACAGGTCCGGACCTGTTGAAAAAAAATAAATTTTGGCCAATTTTATTTCTTCATAATTTCGATGCCCGAGCTTTAGAAATAGCTTACAGGTTAACATGTCAAGAAAACACAATTTTTTGATGATCAAAACTACCCAAATTTAGACACCTCCTTTTCTGAAAAAGTGGACAGGTCCGGACCTGTTGAAAAAAAATAAATTTTGGCCATTTTTATTTCTTCATAATCTCGATGCCCGAGCTTTAGAAATAGCTTACAGGTTAACATGTCAAGAAAACACAATTTTTTGATGATCAAAACTACCCAAATTTAGACACCTCCTTTTCTGAAAAAGTGGACAGGTCCGGACCTGTTGAAAAAAAATAAATTTTGGCCAATTTTATTTCTTCATAATTTCGATGCCCAAGCTTTAGAAATAGCTTACAGGTTAACATGTCAAGAAAACACAATTTTTTGATGATCAAAACTACCCAAATTTAGACACCTCCTTTTCTGAAAAAGTGGACAGGTCCGGACCTGTTGAAAAAAATTAAATTTTGGCCAATTTTATTTCTTCATAATTTCGATGCCCGAGCTTTAGAAATAGCTTACAGGTTAACATGTCAAGAAAACACAATTTTTTGATGATCAAAACTACCCAAATTTAGACACCTCCTTTTCTGAAAAAGTGGACAGGTCCGGACCTGTTGAAAAAAAATAAATTTTGGCCATTTTTATTTCTTCATAATCTCGATGCCCGAGCTTTAGAAATAGCTTACAGGTTAACATGTCAAGAAAACACAATTTTTTGATGATCAAAACTACCCAAATTTAGACACCTACTTTTCTGAAAAAGTGGACAGGTCCGGACCTGTTGAAAAAAAATAAATTTTGGCCAATTTTATTTCTTCATAATTTCGATGCCCGAGCTTTAGAAATAGCTTACAGGTTAACATGTCAAGAAAACACAATTTTTTGATGATCAAAACTACCCAAATTTAGACACCTCCTTTTCTGAAAAAGTGGACAGGTCCGGACCTGTTGAAAAAAATTAAATTTTGGCCAATTTTATTTCTTCATAATTTCGATGCCCGAGCTTTAGAAATAGCTTACAGGTTAACATGTCAAGAAAACACAATTTTTTAATGATCAAAACTACCCAAATTTAGACACCTCCTTTTCTGAAAAAGTGGACAGGTCCGGACCTTTTGAAAAAAATAAATTTTGGCCAATTTTATTTCTTCATAATTTCGATGCCCGAGCTTTAGAAATAGCTTACAGGTTAACATGTCAAGAAAACACAATTTTTTGATGATCAAAACTACCCAAATTTAGACACCTCCTTTTCTGAAAAAGTGGACAGGTCCGGACCTGTTGAAAAAAAATAAATTTTGGCCATTTTTATTTCTTCATAATCTCGATGCCCGAGCTTTAGAAATAGCTTACAGGTTAACATGTCAAGAAAACACAATTTTTTGATGATCAAAACTACCCAAATTTAGACACCTACTTTTCTGAAAAAGTGGACAGGTCCGGACCTGTTGAAAAAAAATAAATTTTGGCCAATTTTATTTCTTCATAATTTCGATGCCCGAGCTTTAGAAATAGCTTACAGGTTAACATGTCAAGAAAACACAATTTTTTGATGATCAAAACTACCCAAATTTAGACACCTCCTTTTCTGAAAAAGTGGACAGGTCCGGACCTGTTGAAAAAAAATAAATTTTGGCCAATTTTATTTCTTCATAATTTCGATGCCCGAGCTTTAGAAATAGCTTACAGGTTAACATGTCAAGAAAACACAATTTTTTGATGATCAAAACTACCCAAATTTAGACACCTCCTTTTCTGAAAAAGTGGACAGGTCCGGACCTGTTGAAAAAAATAAAATTTTGGCCAATTTTATTTCTTCATAATTTCGATGCCCGAGCTTTAGAAATAGCTTACAGGTTAACATGTCAAGAAAACACAATTTTTTGATGATCAAAACTACCCAAATTTAGACACCTCCTTTTCTGAAAAAGTGGACAGGTCCGGACCTTTTGAAAAAAATAAATTTTGGCCAATTTTATTTCTTCATAATTTCGATGCCCGAGCTTTAGAAATAGCTTACAGGTTAACATGTCAAGAAAACACAATTTTTTGATGATCAAAACTACCCAAATTTAGACACCTCCTTTTCTGAAAAAGTGGACAGGTCCGGACCTGTTGAAAAAAAATAAATTTTGGCCATTTTTATTTCTTCATAATCTCGATGCCCGAGCTTTAGAAATAGCTTACAGGTTAACATGTCAAGAAAACACAATTTTTTGATGATCAAAACTACCCAAATTTAGACACCTACTTTTCTGAAAAAGTGGACAGGTCCGGACCTGTTGAAAAAAAATAAATTTTGGCCAGTTTTATTTCTTCATAATTTCGATGCCCGAGCTTTAGAAATAGCTTACAGGTTAACATGTCAAGAAAACACAAGTTTTTGATGATCAAAACTACCCAAATTTAGACACCTCCTTTTCTGAAAAAGTGGACAGGTCCGGACCTGTTGAAAAAAATTAAATTTTGGCCAATTTTATTTCTTCATAATTTCGATGCCCGAGCTTTAGAAATAGCTTACAGGTTAACATGTCAAGAAAACACAATTTTTTGATGATCAAAACTACCCAAATTTAGACACCTCCTTTTCTGAAAAAGTGGACAGGTCCGGACCTGTTGAAAAAAAATAAATTTTGGCCAATTTTATTTCTTCATAATTTCGATGCCCGAGCTTTAGAAATAGCTTACAGGTTAACATGTCAAGAAAACACAATTTTTTGATGATCAAAACTACCCAAATTTAGACACCTACTTTTCTGAAAAAGTGGACAGGTCCGGACCTGTTGAAAAAAATTAAATTTTGGCCAATTTTATTTCTTCATAATTTCGATGCCCGAGCTTTAGAAATAGCTTACAGGTTAACATGTCAAGAAAACACAATTTTTTGATGATCAAAACTACCCAAATTTAGACACCTACTTTTCTGAAAAAGTGGACAGGTCCGGACCTGTTGAAAAAAATAAAATTTTGGCCAATTTTATTTCTTCATAATTTCGATGCCCGAGCTTTAGAAATAGCTTACAGGTTAACATGTCAAGAAAACACAATTTTTTGATGATCAAAACTACCCAAATTTAGACACCTCCTTTTCTGAAAAAGTGGACAGGTCCGGACCTGTTGAAAAAAAATAAATTTTGGCCAATTTTATTTCTTCATAATTTCGATGCCCGAGCTTTAGAAATAGCTTACAGGTTAACATGTCAAGAAAACACAATTTTTTGATGATCAAAACTACCCAAATTTAGACACCTACTTTTCTGAAAAAGTGGACAGGTCCGGACCTGTTGAAAAAAAATAAATTTTGGCCAATTTTATTTCTTCATAATTTCGATGCCCGAGCTTTAGAAATAGCTTACAGGTTAACATGTCAAGAAAACACAATTTTTTGATGATCAAAAATACCCAAATTTAGACACCTCCTTTTCTGAAAAAGTGGACAGGTCCGGACCTGTTGAAAAAAAATAAATTTTGGCCAATTTTATTTCTTCATAATTTCGATGCCCGAGCTTTAGAAATAGCTTACAGGTTAACATGTCAAGAAAACACAATTTTTTGATGATCAAAACTACCCAAATTTAGACACCTCCTTTTCTGAAAAAGTGGACAGGTCCGGACCTGTTGAAAAAAATAAAATTTTGGCCAATTTTATTTCTTCATAATTTCGATGCCCGAGCTTTAGAAATAGCTTACAGGTTAACATGTCAAGAAAACACAATTTTTTGATGATCAAAACTACCCAAATTTAGACACCTCCTTTTCTGAAAAAGTGGACAGGTCCGGACCTGTTGAAAAAAAATAAATTTTGGCCAATTTTATTTCTTCATAATTTCGATGCCCGAGCTTTAGAAATAGCTTACAGGTTAACATGTCAAGAAAACACAATTTTTTGATGATCAAAACTACCCAAATTTAGACACCTCCTTTTCTGAAAAAGTGGACAGGTCCGGACCTGTTGAAAAAAAATAAATTTTGGCCAATTTGATTTCTTCATAATTTCGATGCCCGAGCTTTAGAAATAGCTTACAGGTTAACATGTCAAGAAAACACAATTTTTTGATGATCAAAACTACCCAAATTTAGACACCTCCTTTTCTGAAAAAGTGGACAGGTCCGGACCTTTTGAAAAAAATAAATTTTGGCCAATTTTATTTCTTCATAATTTCGATGCCCGAGCTTAGAAATAGCTTACAGGTTAACATGTCAAGAAAACACAATTTTTTGATGATCAAAACTACCCAAATTTAGACACCTCCTTTTCTGAAAAAGTGGACAGGTCCGGACCTTTTGAAAAAAATAAATTTTGGCCAATTTTATTTCTTCATAATTTCGATGCCCGAGCTTAGAAATAGCTTACAGGTTAACATGTCAAGAAAACACAATTTTTTGATGATCAAAACTACCCAAATTTAGACACCTACTTTTCTGAAAAAGTGGACAAGTCCGGACCTGTTGAAAAAAATTAAATTTTGGCCAATTTTATTTCTTCATAATTTCGATGCCCGAGCTTTAGAAATAGCTTACAGGTTAACATGTCAAGAAAACACAATTTTTTGATGATCAAAACTACCCAAATTTAGACACCTCCTTTTCTGAAAAAGTGGACAGGTCCGGACCTGTTGAAAAAAAATAAATTTTGGCCAATTTTATTTCTTCATAATTTCGATGCCCGAGCTTTAGAAATAGCTTACAGGTTAACATGTCAAGAAAACACAATTTTTTGATGATCAAAACTACCCAAATTTAGACACCTCCTTTTCAGAAAAAGTGGACAGGTCCGGACCTGTTGAAAAAAATAAAATTTTGGCCAATTTTATTTCTTCATAATTTCGATGCCCGAGCTTTAGAAATAGCTTACAGGTTAACATGTCAAGAAAACACAATTTTTTGATGATCAAAACTACCCAAATTTAGACACCTCCTTTTCTGAAAAAGTGGACAGGTCCGGACCTGTTGAAAAAAAATAAATTTTGGCCAATTTTATTTCTTCATAATTTCGATGCCCGAGCTTTAGTAATAGCTTACAGGTTAACATGTCAAGAAAACACAATTTTTTGATGATCAAAACTACCCAAATTTAGACACCTACTTTTCTGAAAAAGTGGACAGGTCCGGACCTGTTGAAAAAAATTAAATTTTGGCCAATTTTATTTCTTCATAATTTCGATGCCCGAGCTTTAGAAATAGCTTACAGGTTAACATGTCAAGAAAACACAATTTTTTGATGATCAAAACTACCCAAATTTAGACACCTACTTTTCTGAAAAAGTGGACAGGTCCGGACCTGTTGAAAAAAATAAAATTTTGGCCAATTTTATTTCTTCATAATTTCGATGCCCGAGCTTTAGAAATAGCTTACAGGTTAACATGTCAAGAAAACACAATTTTTTGATGATCAAAACTACACAAATTTAGACACCTCCTTTTCTGAAAAAGTGGACAGGTCCGGACCTGTTGAAAAAAAATAAATTTTGGCCAATTTGATTTCTTCATAATTTCGATGCCCGAGCTTTAGAAATAGCTTACAGGTTAACATGTCAAGAAAACACAATTTTTTGATGATCAAAACTACCCAAATTTAGACACCTCCTTTTCTGAAAAAGTGGACAGGTCCGGACCTTTTGAAAAAAATAAATTTTGGCCAATTTTATTTCTTCATAATTTCGATGCCCGAGCTTAGAAATAGCTTACAGGTTAACATGTCAAGAAAACACAATTTTTTGATGATCAAAACTACCCAAATTTAGACACCTACTTTTCTGAAAAAGTGGACAGGTCCGGACCTGTTGAAAAAAAATAAATTTTGGCCAATTTTATTTCTTCATAATTTCGATGCCCGAGCTTTAGAAATAGCTTACAGGTTAACATGTCAAGAAAACACAATTTTTTGATGATCAAAACTACCCAAATTTAGACACCTCCTTTTCTGAAAAAGTGGACAGGTCCGGACCTGTTGAAAAAAAATAAATTTTGGCCAATTTTATTTCTTCATAATTTCGATGCCCGAGCTTTAGAAATAGCTTACAGGTTAACATGTCAAGAAAACACAATTTTTTGATGATCAAAACTACCCAAATTTAGACACCTCCTTTTCTGAAAAAGTGGACAGGTCCGGACCTTTTGAAAAAAATAAATTTTGGCCAATTTTATTTCTTCATAATTTCGATGCCCGAGCTTAGAAATAGCTTACAGGTTAACATGTCAAGAAAACACAATTTTTTGATGATCAAAACTACCCAAATTTAGACACCTCCTTTTCTGAAAAAGTGGACAGGTCCCGAATGTTGAAAAAAATTAAATTTTGGCCAATTTTATTTCTTCATAATTTCGATGCCCGAGCTTTAGAAATAGCTTACAGGTTAACATGTCAAGAAAACACAATTTTTTGATGATCAAAACTACCCAAATTTAGACACCTCCTTTTCTGAAAAAGTGGACAGGTCTGGACCTGTTGAAAAAAATTTAATTTTGGCCAATTTTATTTCTTCATAATTTCGATGCCCGAGCTTTAGAAATAGCTTACAGGTTAACATGTCAAGAAAACACAATTTTTTGATGATCAAAACTACCCAAATTTAGACACCTCCTTTTCTGAAAAAGTGGACAGGTCCGGACCTGTTGAAAAAAAATAAATTTTGGCCAATTTTATTTCTTCATAATTTCGATGCCCGAGCTTTAGAAATAGCTTACAGGTTAACATGTCAAGAAAACACAATTTTTTGATGATCAAAACTACCCAAATTTAGACACCTCCTTTTCTGAAAAAGTGGACAGGTCCGGACCTGTTGAAAAAAAATAAATTTTGGCCAATTTGATTTCTTCATAATTTCGATGCCCGAGCTTTAGAAATAGCTTACAGGTTAACATGTCAAGAAAACACAATTTTTTGATGATCAAAACTACCCAAATTTAGACACCTCCTTTTCTGAAAAAGTGGACAGGTCCGGACCTTTTGAAAAAAATAAATTTTGGCCAATTTTATTTCTTCATAATTTCGATGCCCGAGCTTAGAAATAGCTTACAGGTTAACATGTCAAGAAAACACAATTTTTTGATGATCAAAACTACCCAAATTTAGACACCTCCTTTTCTGAAAAAGTGGACAGGTCCGGACCTTTTGAAAAAAATAAATTTTGGCCAATTTTATTTCTTCATAATTTCGATGCCCGAGCTTAGAAATAGCTTACAGGTTAACATGTCAAGAAAACACAATTTTTTGATGATCAAAACTACCCAAATTTAGACACCTACTTTTCTGAAAAAGTGGACAAGTCCGGACCTGTTGAAAAAAATTAAATTTTGGCCAATTTTATTTCTTCATAATTTCGATGCCCAAGCTTTAGAAATAGCTTACAGGTTAACATGTCAAGAAAACACAATTTTTTGATGATCAAAACTACCCAAATTTAGACACCTCCTTTTCTGAAAAAGTGGACAGGTCCGGACCTGTTGAAAAAAAATAAATTTTGGCCAATTTGATTTCTTCATAATTTCGATGCCCGAGCTTTAGAAATAGCTTACAGGTTAACATGTCAAGAAAACACAATTTTTTGATGATCAAAACTACCCAAATTTAGACACCTCCTTTTCAGAAAAAGTGGACAGGTCCGGACCTGTTGAAAAAAAATAAATTTTGGCCAATTTTATTTCTTCATAATTTCGATGCCCGAGCTTTAGAAATAGCTTACAGGTTAACATGTCAAGAAAACACAATTTTTTGATGATCAAAACTACCCAAATTTAGACACCTACTTTTCTGAAAAAGTGGACAGGTCCGGACCTGTTGAAAAAAATAAAATTTTGGCCAATTTTATTTCTTCATAATTTCGATGCCCGAGCTTTAGAAATAGCTTACAGGTTAACATGTCAAGAAAACACAATTTTTTGATGATCAAAACTACCCAAATTTAGACACCTCCTTTTCTGAAAATGTGGACAGGTCCGGACCTGTTGAAAAAAAATAAATTTTGGCCAATTTTATTTCTTCATAATTTCGATGCCCGAGCTTTAGAAATAGCTTACAGGTTAACATGTCAAGAAAACACAATTTTTTGATGATCAAAACTACCCAAATTTAGACACCTACTTTTCTGAAAAAGTGGACAGGTCCGGACCTGTTGAAAAAAAATAAATTTTGGCCAATTTTATTTCTTCATAATTTCGATGCCCGAGCTTTAGAAATAGCTTACAGGTTAACATGTCAAGAAAACACAATTTTTTGATGATCAAAACTACCCAAATTTAGACACCTCCTTTTCTGAAAAAGTGGACAGGTCCGGACCTGTTGAAAAAAAATAAATTTTGGCCAATTTGATTTCTTCATAATTTCGATGCCCGAGCTTTAGAAATAGCTTACAGGTTAACATGTCAAGAAAACACAATTTTTTGATGATCAAAACTACCCAAATTTAGACACCTCCTTTTCTGAAAAAGTGGACAGGTCCGGACCTTTTGAAAAAAATAAATTTTGGCCAATTTTATTTCTTCATAATTTCGATGCCCGAGCTTAGAAATAGCTTACAGGTTAACATGTCAAGAAAACACAATTTTTTGATGATCAAAACTACCCAAATTTAGACACCTACTTTTCTGAAAAAGTGGACAAGTCCGGACCTGTTGAAAAAAATTAAATTTTGGCCAATTTTATTTCTTCATAATTTCGATGCCCGAGCTTTAGAAATAGCTTACAGGTTAACATGTCAAGAAAACACAATTTTTTGATGATCAAAACTACCCAAATTTAGACACCTCCTTTTCTGAAAAAGTGGACAGGTCCGGACCTGTTGAAAAAAAATAAATTTTGGCCAATTTGATTTCTTCATAATTTCGATGCCCGAGCTTTAGAAATAGCTTACAGGTTAACATGTCAAGAAAACACAATTTTTTGATGATCAAAACTACCCAAATTTAGACACCTCCTTTTCAGAAAAAGTGGACAGGTCCGGACCTGTTGAAAAAAAATAAATTTTGGCCAATTTTATTTCTTCATAATTTCGATGCCCGAGCTTTAGAAATAGCTTACAGGTTAACATGTCAAGAAAACACAATTTTTTGATGATCAAAACTACCCAAATTTAGACACCTACTTTTCTGAAAAAGTGGACAGGTCCGGACCTGTTGAAAAAAATAAAATTTTGGCCAATTTTATTTCTTCATAATTTCGATGCCCGAGCTTTAGAAATAGCTTACAGGTTAACATGTCAAGAAAACACAATTTTTTGATGATCAAAACTACCCAAATTTAGACACCTCCTTTTCTGAAAATGTGGACAGGTCCGGACCTGTTGAAAAAAAATAAATTTTGGCCAATTTTATTTCTTCATAATTTCGATGCCCGAGCTTTAGAAATAGCTTACAGGTTAACATGTCAAGAAAACACAATTTTTTGATGATCAAAACTACCCAAATTTAGACACCTACTTTTCTGAAAAAGTGGACAGGTCCGGACCTGTTGAAAAAAAATAAATTTTGGCCAATTTTATTTCTTCATAATTTCGATGCCCGAGCTTTAGAAATAGCTTACAGGTTAACATGTCAAGAAAACACAATTTTTTGATGATCAAAAATACCCAAATTTAGACACCTCCTTTTCTGAAAAAGTGGACAGGTCCGGACCTGTTGAAAAAAAATAAATTTTGGCCAATTTTATTTCTTCATAATTTCGATGCCCGAGCTTTAGAAATAGCTTACAGGTTAACATGTCAAGAAAACACAATTTTTTGATGATCAAAACTACCCAAATTTAGACACCTCCTTTTCTGAAAAAGTGGACAGGTCCGGACCTGTTGAAAAAAATAAAATTTTGGCCAATTTTATTTCTTCATAATTTCGATGCCCGAGCTTTAGAAATAGCTTACAGGTTAACATGTCAAGAAAACACAATTTTTTGATGATCAAAACTACCCAAATTTAGACACCTCCTTTTCTGAAAAAGTGGACAGGTCCGGACCTGTTGAAAAAAAAAAAATTTTGGCCAATTTGATTTCTTCATAATTTCGATGCCCGAGCTTTAGAAATAGCTTACAGGTTAACATGTCAAGAAAACACAATTTTTTGATGATCAAAACTACCCAAATTTAGACACCTCCTTTTCTGAAAAAGTGGACAGGTCCGGACCTTTTGAAAAAAATAAATTTTGGCCAATTTTATTTCTTCATAATTTCGATGCCCGAGCTTAGAAATAGCTTACAGGTTAACATGTCAAGAAAACACAATTTTTTGATGATCAAAACTACCCAAATTTAGACACCTACTTTTCTGAAAAAGTGGACAAGTCCGGACCTGTTGAAAAAAAATAAATTTTGGCCAATTTTATTTCTTCATAATTTCGATGCCCGAGCTTTAGAAATAGCTTACAGGTTAACATGTCAAGAAAACACAATTTTTTGATGATCAAAACTACCCAAAATTAGACACCTCCTTTTCTGAAAAAGTGGACAGGTCCGGACCTGTTGAAAAAAAATAAATTTTGGCCAATTTGATTTCTTCATAATTTCGATGCCCGAGCTTTAGAAATAGCTTACAGGTTAACATGTCAAGAAAACACAATTTTTTGATGATCAAAACTACCCAAATTTAGACACCTCCTTTTCAGAAAAAGTGGACAGGTCCGGACCTGTTGAAAAAAAATAAATTTTGGCCAATTTTATTTCTTCATAATTTCGATGCCCGAGCTTTAGAAATAGCTTACAGGTTAACATGTCAAGAAAACACAATTTTTTGATGATCAAAACTACCCAAATTTAGACACCTACTTTTCTGAAAAAGTGGACAGGTCCGGACCTGTTGAAAAAAAATAAATTTTGGCCAATTTTATTTCTTCATAATTTCGATGCCCGAGCTTTAGAAATAGCTTACAGGTTAACATGTCAAGAAAACACAATTTTTTGATGATCAAAACTACCCAAATTTAGACACCTCCTTTTCTGAAAAAGTGGACAGGTCCGGACCTGTTGAAAAAAATAAAATTTTGGCCAATTTTATTTCTTCATAATTTCGATGCCCGAGCTTTAGAAATAGCTTACAGGTTAACATGTCAAGAAAACACAATTTTTTGATGATCAAAACTACCCAAATTTAGACACCTCCTTTTCTGAAAAAGTGGACAGGTCCGGACCTGTTGAAAAAAAAAAAATTTTGGCCAATTTGATTTCTTCATAATTTCGATGCCCGAGCTTTAGAAATAGCTTACAGGTTAACATGTCAAGAAAACACAATTTTTTGATGATCAAAACTACCCAAATTTAGACACCTCCTTTTCTGAAAAAGTGGACAGGTCCGGACCTTTTGAAAAAAATAAATTTTGGCCAATTTTATTTCTTCATAATTTCGATGCCCGAGCTTAGAAATAGCTTACAGGTTAACATGTCAAGAAAACACAATTTTTTGATGATCAAAACTACCCAAATTTAGACACCTACTTTTCTGAAAAAGTGGACAAGTCCGGACCTGTTGAAAAAAAATAAATTTTGGCCAATTTTATTTCTTCATAATTTCGATGCCCGAGCTTTAGAAATAGCTTACAGGTTAACATGTCAAGAAAACACAATTTTTTGATGATCAAAACTACCCAAAATTAGACACCTCCTTTTCTGAAAAAGTGGACAGGTCCGGACCTGTTGAAAAAAAATAAATTTTGGCCAATTTGATTTCTTCATAATTTCGATGCCCGAGCTTTAGAAATAGCTTACAGGTTAACATGTCAAGAAAACACAATTTTTTGATGATCAAAACTACCCAAATTTAGACACCTCCTTTTCAGAAAAAGTGGACAGGTCCGGACCTGTTGAAAAAAAATAAATTTTGGCCAATTTTATTTCTTCATAATTTCGATGCCCGAGCTTTAGAAATAGCTTACAGGTTAACATGTCAAGAAAACACAATTTTTTGATGATCAAAACTACCCAAATTTAGACACCTACTTTTCTGAAAAAGTGGACAGGTCCGGACCTGTTGAAAAAAATAAAATTTTGGCCAATTTTATTTCTTCATAATTTCGATGCCCGAGCTTTAGAAATAGCTTACAGGTTAACATGTCAAGAAAACACAATTTTTTGATGATCAAAACTACCCAAATTTAGACACCTCCTTTTCTGAAAATGTGGACAGGTCCGGACCTGTTGAAAAAAAATAAATTTTGGCCAATTTTATTTCTTCATAATTTCGATGCCCGAGCTTTAGAAATAGCTTACAGGTTAACATGTCAAGAAAACACAATTTTTTGATGATCAAAACTACCCAAATTTAGACACCTACTTTTCTGAAAAAGTGGACAGGTCCGGACCTGTTGAAAAAAAATAAATTTTGGCCAATTTTATTTCTTCATAATTTCGATGCCCGAGCTTTAGAAATAGCTTACAGGTTAACATGTCAAGAAAACACAATTTTTTGATGATCAAAACTACCCAAATTTAGACACCTCCTTTTCAGAAAAAGTGGACAGGTCCGGACCTGTTGAAAAAAATAAAATTTTGGCCAATTTTATTTCTTCATAATTTCGATGCCCGAGCTTTAGAAATAGCTTACAGGTTAACATGTCAAGAAAACACAATTTTTTGATGATCAAAACTACCCAAATTTAGACACCTACTTTTCTGAAAAAGTGGACAAGTCCGGACCTGTTGAAAAAAATTAAATTTTGGCCAATTTTATTTCTTCATAATTTCGATGCCCGAGCTTTAGAAATAGCTTACAGGTTAACATGTCAAGAAAACACAATTTTTTGATGATCAAAACTACCCAAATTTAGACACCTACTTTTCTGAAAAAGTGGACAGGTCCGGACCTGTTGAAAAAAATAAAATTTTGGCCAATTTTATTTCTTCATAATTTCGATGCCCGAGCTTTAGAAATAGCTTACAGGTTAACATGTCAAGAAAACACAATTTTTTGATGATCAAAACTACCCAAATTTAGACACCTACTTTTCTGAAAAAGTGGACAGGTCCGGACCTGTTGAAAAAAATAAAATTTTGGCCAATTTTATTTCTTCATAATTTCGATGCCCGAGCTTTAGAAATAGCTTACAGGTTAACATGTCAAGAAAACACAATTTTTTGATGATCAAAACTACCCAAATTTAGACACCTACTTTTCTGAAAAAGTGGACAGGTCCGGACCTGTTGAAAAAAATTAAATTTTGGCCAATTTTATTTCTTCATAATTTCGATGCCCGAGCTTTAGAAATAGCTTACAGGTTAACATGTCAAGAAAACACAATTTTTTGATGATCAAAACTACCCAAATTTAGACACCTACTTTTCTGAAAAAGTGGACAGGTCCGGACCTGTTGAAAAAAATAAAATTTTGGCCAATTTTATTTCTTCATAATTTCGATGCCCGAGCTTTAGAAATAGCTTACAGGTTAACATGTCAAGAAAACACAATTTTTTGATGATCAAAACTACCCAAATTTAGACACCTCCTTTTCTGAAAAAGTGGACAGGTCTGGACCTGTTGAAAAAAATAAAATTTTGGCCAATTTTATTTCTTCATAATTTCGATGCCCGAGCTTTAGAAATAGCTTACAGGTTAACATGTCAAGAAAACACAATTTTTTGATGATCAAAACTACCCAAATTTAGACACCTACTTTTCTGAAAAAGTGGACAGGTCCGGACCTGTTGAAAAAAATTAAATTTTGGCCAATTTTATTTCTTCATAATTTCGATGCCCGAGCTTTAGAAATAGCTTACAGGTTAACATGTCAAGAAAACACAATTTTTTGATGATCAAAACTACCCAAATTTAGACACCTCCTTTTCTGAAAAAGTGGACAGGTCCGGACCTGTTGAAAAAAATAAAATTTTGGCCAATTTTATTTCTTCATAATTTCGATGCCCGAGCTTTAGAAATAGCTTACAGGTTAACATGTCAAGAAAACACAATTTTTTGATGATCAAAACTACCCAAATTTAGACACCTACTTTTCTGAAAAAGTGGACAGGTCCGGACCTGTTGAAAAAAATAAAATTTTGGCCAATTTTATTTCTTCATAATTTCGATGCCCGAGCTTTAGAAATAGCTTACAGGTTAACATGTCAAGAAAACACAATTTTTTGATGATCAAAACTACCCAAATTTAGACACCTCCTTTTCTGAAAAAGTGGACAGGTCTGGACCTGTTGAAAAAAAATAAATTTTGGCCAATTTTATTTCTTCATAATTTCGATGCCCGAGCTTTAGAAATAGCTTACAGGTTAACATGTCAAGAAAACACAATTTTTTGATGATCAAAACTACCCAAATTTAGACACCTACTTTTCTGAAAAAGTGGACAGGTCCGGACCTGTTGAAAAAAAATAAATTTTGGCCAATTTTATTTCTTCATAATTTCGATGCCCGAGCTTTAGAAATAGCTTACAGGTTAACATGTCAAGAAAACACAATTTTTTGATGATCAAAACTACCCAAATTTAGACACCTCCTTTTCTGAAAAAGTGGACAGGTCCGGACCTTTTGAAAAAAATAAATCTTGGCCAATTTTATTTCTTCATAATTTCGATGCCCGAGCTTTAGAAATAGCTTACAGGTTAACATGTCAAGAAAACACAATTTTTTGATGATCAAAACTACCCAAATTTAGACACCTCCTTTTTTGAAAAAGTGGACAGGTCCGGACCTGTTGAAAAAAAATAAATTTTGGCCAATTTTATTTATTCATAATTTCGATGCCCGAGCTTTAGAAATAGCTTACAGTTTAACATGTCAAGAAAACACAATTTTTTGATGATCAAAACTACCCAAATTTAGACACCTACTTTTCTGAAAAAGTGGACAGGTCCGGACCTGTTGAAAAAAAATAAATTTTGGCCAATTTTATTTCTTCATAATTTCGATGCCCGAGCTTTAGAAATAGCTTACAGGTTAACATGTCAAGAAAACACAATTTTTTGATGATCAAAACTACCCAAATTTAGACACCTCCTTTTCTGAAAAAGTGGACAGATCCGGACCTGTTGAAAAAAAATAAATTTTGGCCAATTTTATTTCTTCATAATTTCGATGCCCGAGCTTTAGAAATAGCTTACAGGTTAACATGTCAAGAAAACACAATTTTTTGATGATCAAAACTACCCAAATTTAGACACCTCCTTTTCTGAAAAAGTGGACAGGTCCGGACCTGTTGAAAAAAATTAAATTTTGGCCAATTTTATTTCTTCATAATTTCGATGCCCGAGCTTTAGAAATAGCTTACAGGTTAACATGTCAAGAAAACACAATTTTTTGATGATCAAAACTACCCAAATTTAGACACCTCCTTTTCTGAAAAAGTGGACAGGTCCGGACCTGTTGAAAAAAAATAAATTTTGGCCAATTTTATTTCTTCATAATTTCGATGCCCGAGCTTTAGAAATAGCTTACAGGTTAACATGTCAAGAAAACACAATTTTTTGATGATCAAAACTACCCAAATTTAGACACCTCCTTTTCTGAAAAAGTGGACAGGTCCGGACCTGTTGAAAAAAATTAAATTTTGGCCAATTTTATTTCTTCATAATTTCGATGCCCGAGCTTTAGAAATAGCTTACAGGTTAACATGTCAAGAAAACACAATTTTTTGATGATCAAAACTACCCAAATTTAGACACCTCCTTTTCTGAAAAAGTGGACAGGTCCGGACCTTTTGAAAAAAATAAATCTTGGCAATTTTATTTCTTCATAATTTCGATGCCCGAGCTTTAGAAATAGCTTACAGGTTAACATGTCAAGAAAACACAATTTTTTGATGATCAAAACTACCCAAATTTAGACACCTCCTTTTTTGAAAAAGTGGACAGGTCCGGACCTGTTGAAAAAAAATAAATTTTGGCCAATTTTATTTATTCATAATTTCGATGCCCGAGCTTTAGAAATAGCTTACAGTTTAACATGTCAAGAAAACACAATTTTTTGATGATCAAAACTACCCAAATTTAGACACCTACTTTTCTGAAAAAGTGGACAGGTCCGGACCTGTTGAAAAAAAATAAATTTTGGCCAATTTTATTTCTTCATAATTTCGATGCCCGAGCTTTAGAAATAGCTTACAGGTTAACATGTCAAGAAAACACAATTTTTTGATTATCAAAACTACCCAAATTTAGACACCTCCTTTTCTGAAAAAGTGGACAGATCCGGACCTGTTGAAAAAAAATAAATTTTGGCCAATTTTATTTCTTCATAATTTCGATGCCCGAGCTTTAGAAATAGCTTACAGGTTAACATGTCAAGAAAACACAATTTTTTGATGATCAAAACTACCCAAATTTAGACACCTCCTTTTCTGAAAAAGTGGACAGGTCCGGACCTTTTGAAAAAAATAAATTTTGGCCAATTTTATTTCTTCATAATTTCGATGCCCGAGCTTTAGAAATAGCTTACAGGTTAACATGTCAAGAAAACACAATTTTTTGATGATCAAAACTACCCAAATTTAGACACCTCCTTTTCTGAAAAAGTGGACAGGTCCGGACCTGTTGAAAAAAATTAAATTTTGGCCAATTTTATTTCTTCATAATTTCGATGCCCGAGCTTTAGAAATAGCTTACAGGTTAACATGTCAAGAAAACACAATTTTTTGATGATCAAAACTACCCAAATTTAGACACCTACTTTTCTGAAAAAGTGGACAGGTCCGGACCTGTTGAAAAAAATAAAATTTTGGCCAATTTTATTTCTTCATAATTTCGATGCCCGAGCTTTAGAAATAGCTTACAGGTTAACATGTCAAGAAAACACAATTTTTTGATGATCAAAACTACCCAAATTTAGACACCTACTTTTCTGAAAAAGTGGACAGGTCCGGACCTGTTGAAAAAAAATAAATTTTGGCCAATTTTATTTCTTCATAATTTCGATGCCCGAGCTTTAGAAATAGCTTACAGGTTAACATGTCAAGAAAACACAATTTTTTGATGATCAAAACTACCCAAATTTAGACACCTCCTTTTTTGAAAAAGTGGACAGGTCCGGACCTGTTGAAAAAAAATAAATTTTGGCCAATTTTATTTCTTCATAATTTCGATGCCCGAGCTTTAGAAATAGCTTACAGGTTAACATGTCAAGAAAACACAATTTTTTGAATTTCAAAACTACCCAAATTTAGACACCTCCTTTTTTGAAAAAGTGGACAGGTCCGGACCTTTTGAAAAAAATAAATCTTGGCAATTTTATTTCTTCATAATTTCGATGCCCGAGCTTTAGAAATAGCTTACAGGTTAACATGTCAAGAAAACACAATTTTTTGATGATCAAAACTACCCAAATTTAGACACCTCCTTTTTTGAAAAAGTGGACAGGTCCGGACCTGTTGAAAAAAAATAAATTTTGGCCAATTTTATTTATTCATAATTTCGATGCCCGAGCTTTAGAAATAGCTTACAGGTTAACATGTCAAGAAAACACAATTTTTTGATTATCAAAACTACCCAAATTTAGACACCTCCTTTTCTGAAAAAGTGGACAGATCCGGACCTGTTGAAAAAAAATAAATTTTGGCCAATTTTATTTCTTCATAATTTCGATGCCCGAGCTTTAGAAATAGCTTACAGGTTAACATGTCAAGAAAACACAATTTTTTGATGATCAAAACTACCCAAATTTAGACACCTCCTTTTCTGAAAAAGTGGACAGGTCCGGACCTTTTGAAAAAAATAAATTTTGGCCAATTTTATTTCTTCATAATTTCGATGCCCGAGCTTTAGAAATAGCTTACAGGTTAACATGTCAAGAAAACACAATTTTTTGATGATCAAAACTACCCAAATTTAGACACCTACTTTTCTGAAAAAGTGGACAGGTCCGGACCTGTTGAAAAAAAATAAATTTTGGCCAATTTTATTTCTTCATAATTTCGATGCCCGAGCTTTAGAAATAGCTTACAGGTTAACATGTCAAGAAAACACAATTTTTTGATTATCAAAACTACCCAAATTTAGACACCTCCTTTTCTGAAAAAGTGGACAGATCCGGACCTGTTGAAAAAAATTAAATTTTGGCCAATTTTATTTCTTCATAATTTCGATGCCCGAGCTTTAGAAATAGCTTACAGGTTAACATGTCAAGAAAACACAATTTTTTGATGATCAAAACTACCCAAATTTAGACACCTACTTTTCTGAAAAAGTGGACAGGTCCGGACCTGTTGAAAAAAATAAAATTTTGGCCAATTTTATTTCTTCATAATTTCGATGCCCGAGCTTTAGAAATAGCTTACAGGTTAACATGTCAAGAAAACACAATTTTTTGATGATCAAAACTACCCAAATTTAGACACCTCCTTTTCTGAAAAAGTGGACAGGTCCGGACCTGTTGAAAAAAATTAAATTTTGGCCAATTTTATTTCTTCATAATTTCGATGCCCGAGCTTTAGAAATAGCTTACAGGTTAACATGTCAAGAAAACACAATTTTTTGATGATCAAAACTACCCAAATTTAGACACCTACTTTTCTGAAAAAGTGGACAGGTCCGGACCTGTTGAAAAAAATAAAATTTTGGCCAATTTTATTTCTTCATAATTTCGATGCCCGAGCTTTAGAAATAGCTTACAGGTTAACATGTCAAGAAAACACAATTTTTTGATGATCAAAACTACCCAAATTTAGACACCTACTTTTCTGAAAAAGTGGACAGGTCCGGACCTGTTGAAAAAAATAAAATTTTGGCCAATTTTATTTCTTCATAATTTCGATGCCCGAGCTTTAGAAATAGCTTACAGGTTAACATGTCAAGAAAACACAATTTTTTGATGATCAAAACTACCCAAATTTAGACACCTCCTTTTTTGAAAAAGTGGACAGGTCCGGACCTGTTGAAAAAAAATAAATTTTGGCCAATTTTATTTATTCATAATTTCGATGCCCGAGCTTTAGAAATAGCTTACAGTTTAACATGTCAAGAAAACACAATTTTTTGATGATCAAAACTACCCAAATTTAGACACCTACTTTTCTGAAAAAGTGGACAGGTCCGGACCTGTTGAAAAAAAATAAATTTTGGCCAATTTTATTTCTTCATAATTTCGATGCCCGAGCTTTAGAAATAGCTTACAGGTTAACATGTCAAGAAAACACAATTTTTTGATGATCAAAACTACCCAAATTTAGACACCTCCTTTTCTGAAAAAGTGGACAGGTCCGGACCTTTTGAAAAAAATAAATTTTGGCCAATTTTATTTCTTCATAATTTCGATGCCCGAGCTTTAGAAATAGCTTACAGGTTAACATGTCAAGAAAACACAATTTTTTGATGATCAAAACTACCCAAATTTAGACACCTCCTTTTCTGAAAAAGTGGACAGGTCCGGACCTTTTGAAAAAAATAAATTTTGGCCAATTTTATTTCTTCATAATTTCGATGCCCGAGCTTTAGAAATAGCTTACAGGTTAACATGTCAAGAAAACACAATTTTTTGATGATCAAAACTACCCAAATTTAGACACCTACTTTTCTGAAAAAGTGGACAGGTCCGGACCTGTTGAAAAAAATAAAATTTTGGCCAATTTTATTTCTTCATAATTTCGATGCCCGAGCTTTAGAAATAGCTTACAGGTTAACATGTCAAGAAAACACAATTTTTTGATGATCAAAACTACCCAAATTTAGACACCTCCTTTTCTGAAAAAGTGGACAGGTCCGGACCTGTTGAAAAAAATAAAATTTTGGCCAATTTTATTTCTTCATAATTTCGATGCCCGAGCTTTAGAAATAGCTTACAGGTTAACATGTCAAGAAAACACAATTTTTTGATGATCAAAACTACCCAAATTTAGACACCTCCTTTTCTGAAAAAGTGGACAGGTCCGGACCTGTTGAAAAAAATTAAATTTTGGCCAATTTTATTTCTTCATAATTTCGATGCCCGAGCTTTAGAAATAGCTTACAGGTTAACATGTCAAGAAAACACAATTTTTTGATGATCAAAACTACCCAAATTTAGACAACTACTTTTCTGAAAAAGTGGACAGGTCCGGACCTGTTGAAAAAAATAAAATTTTGGCCAATTTTATTTCTTCATAATTTCGATGCCCGAGCTTTAGAAATAGCTTACAGGTTAACATGTCAAGAAAACACAATTTTTTGATGATCAAAACTACCCAAATTTAGACACCTACTTTTCTGAAAAAGTGGACAGGTCCGGACCTGTTGAAAAAAATAAAATTTTGGCCAATTTTATTTCTTCATAATTTCGATGCCCGAGCTTTAGAAATAGCTTACAGGTTAACATGTCAAGAAAACACAATTTTTTGATGATCAAAACTACCCAAATTTAGACACCTCCTTTCTGAAAAAGTGGACAGGTCCGGACCTGTTGAAAAAAATAAAATTTTGGCCAATTTTATTTCTTCATAATTTCGATGCCCGAGCTTTAGAAATAGCTTACAGGTTAACATGTCAAGAAAAAACAATTTTTTGATGATCAAAACTACCCAAATTTAGACACCTACTTTTCTGAAAAAGTGGACAGGTCCGGACCTGTTGAAAAAAATAAAATTTTGGCCAATTTTATTTCTTCATAATTTCGATGCCCGAGCTTTAGAAATAGCTTACAGGTTAACATGTCAAGAAAACACAATTTTTTGATGATCAAAACTACCCAAATTTAGACACCTACTTTTCTGAAAAAGTGGACAGGTCCGGACCTGTTGAAAAAAATAAAATTTTGGCCAATTTTATTTCTTCATAATTTCGATGCCCGAGCTTTAGAAATAGCTTACAGGTTAACATGTCAAGAAAACACAATTTTTTGATGATCAAAACTACCCAAATTTAGACACCTACTTTTCTGAAAAAGTGGACAGGTCCGGACCTGTTGAAAAAAATAAAATTTTGGCCAATTTTATTTCTTCATAATTTCGATGCCCGAGCTTTAGAAATAGCTTACAGGTTAACATGTCAAGAAAACACAATTTTTTGATGATCAAAACTACCCAAATTTAGACACCTCCTTTTTTGAAAAAGTGGACAGGTCCGGACCTGTTGAAAAAAAATAAATTTTGGCCAATTTTATTTATTCATAATTTCGATGCCCGAGCTTTAGAAATAGCTTACAGTTTAACATGTCAAGAAAACACAATTTTTTGATGATCAAAACTACCCAAATTTAGACACCTACTTTTCTGAAAAAGTGGACAGGTCCGGACCTGTTGAAAAAAAATAAATTTTGGCCAATTTTATTTCTTCATAATTTCGATGCCCGAGCTTTAGAAATAGCTTACAGGTTAACATGTCAAGAAAACACAATTTTTTGATGATCAAAACTACCCAAATTTAGACACCTCCTTTTCTGAAAAAGTGGACAGGTCCGGACCTTTTGAAAAAAATAAATTTTGGCCAATTTTATTTCTTCATAATTTCGATGCCCGAGCTTTAGAAATAGCTTACAGGTTAACATGTCAAGAAAACACAATTTTTTGATGATCAAAACTACCCAAATTTAGACACCTCCTTTTCTGAAAAAGTGGACAGGTCCGGACCTTTTGAAAAAAATAAATTTTGGCCAATTTTATTTCTTCATAATTTCGATGCCCGAGCTTTAGAAATAGCTTACAGGTTAACATGTCAAGAAAACACAATTTTTTGATGATCAAAACTACCCAAATTTAGACACCTACTTTTCTGAAAAAGTGGACAGGTCCGGACCTGTTGAAAAAAATAAAATTTTGGCCAATTTTATTTCTTCATAATTTCGATGCCCGAGCTTTAGAAATAGCTTACAGGTTAACATGTCAAGAAAACACAATTTTTTGATGATCAAAACTACCCAAATTTAGACACCTCCTTTTCTGAAAAAGTGGACAGGTCCGGACCTGTTGAAAAAAATAAAATTTTGGCCAATTTTATTTCTTCATAATTTCGATGCCCGAGCTTTAGAAATAGCTTACAGGTTAACATGTCAAGAAAACACAATTTTTTGATGATCAAAACTACCCAAATTTAGACACCTCCTTTTCTGAAAAAGTGGACAGGTCCGGACCTGTTGAAAAAAATTAAATTTTGGCCAATTTTATTTCTTCATAATTTCGATGCCCGAGCTTTAGAAATAGCTTACAGGTTAACATGTCAAGAAAACACAATTTTTTGATGATCAAAACTACCCAAATTTAGACAACTACTTTTCTGAAAAAGTGGACAGGTCCGGACCTGTTGAAAAAAATAAAATTTTGGCCAATTTTATTTCTTCATAATTTCGATGCCCGAGCTTTAGAAATAGCTTACAGGTTAACATGTCAAGAAAACACAATTTTTTGATGATCAAAACTACCCAAATTTAGACACCTACTTTTCTGAAAAAGTGGACAGGTCCGGACCTGTTGAAAAAAATAAAATTTTGGCCAATTTTATTTCTTCATAATTTCGATGCCCGAGCTTTAGAAATAGCTTACAGGTTAACATGTCAAGAAAACACAATTTTTTGATGATCAAAACTACCCAAATTTAGACACCTCCTTTCTGAAAAAGTGGACAGGTCCGGACCTGTTGAAAAAAATAAAATTTTGGCCAATTTTATTTCTTCATAATTTCGATGCCCGAGCTTTAGAAATAGCTTACAGGTTAACATGTCAAGAAAAAACAATTTTTTGATGATCAAAACTACCCAAATTTAGACACCTACTTTTCTGAAAAAGTGGACAGGTCCGGACCTGTTGAAAAAAATAAAATTTTGGCCAATTTTATTTCTTCATAATTTCGATGCCCGAGCTTTAGAAATAGCTTACAGGTTAACATGTCAAGAAAACACAATTTTTTGATGATCAAAACTACCCAAATTTAGACACCTACTTTTCTGAAAAAGTGGACAGGTCCGGACCTGTTGAAAAAAATAAAATTTTGGCCAATTTTATTTCTTCATAATTTCGATGCCCGAGCTTTAGAAATAGCTTACAGGTTAACATGTCAAGAAAACACAATTTTTTGATGATCAAAACTACCCAAATTTAGACACCTCCTTTTCTGAAAAAGTGGACAGGTCCGGACCTGTTGAAAAAAATAAAATTTTGGCCAATTTTATTTCTTCATAATTTCGATGCCCGAGCTTTAGAAATAGCTTACAGGTTAACATGTCAAGAAAACACAATTTTTTGATGATCAAAACTACCCAAATTTAGACACCTCCTTTTCTGAAAAAGTGGACAGGTCCGGACCTGTTGAAAAAAATAAAATTTTGGCCAATTTTATTTCTTCATAATTTCGATGCCCGAGCTTTAGAAATAGCTTACAGGTTAACATGTCAAGAAAACACAATTTTTTGATGATCAAAACTACCCAAATTTAGACACCTACTTTTCTGAAAAAGTGGACAGGTCCGGACCTGTTGAAAAAAATTAAATTTTGGCCAATTTTATTTCTTCATAATTTCGATGCCCGAGCTTTAGAAATAGCTTACAGGTTAACATGTCAAGAAAACACAATTTTTTGATGATCAAAACTACCCAAATTTAGACACCTACTTTTCTGAAAAAGTGGACAGGTCCGGACCTGTTGAAAAAAATAAAATTTTGGCCAATTTTATTTCTTCATAATTTCGATGCCCGAGCTTTAGAAATAGCTTACAGGTTAACATGTCAAGAAAACACAATTTTTTGATGATCAAAACTACCCAAATTTAGACACCTACTTTTCTGAAAAAGTGGACAGGTCCGGACCTGTTGAAAAAAATAAAATTTTGGCCAATTTTATTTCTTCATAATTTCGATGCCCGAGCTTTAGAAATAGCTTACAGGTTAACATGTCAAGAAAACACAATTTTTTGATGATCAAAACTACCCAAATTTAGACACCTACTTTTCTGAAAAAGTGGACAGGTCCGGACCTGTTGAAAAAAATAAAATTTTGGCCAATTTTATTTCTTCATAATTTCGATGCCCGAGCTTTAGAAATAGCTTACAGGTTAACATGTCAAGAAAACACAATTTTTTGATGATCAAAACTACCCAAATTTAGACACCTCCTTTTCTGAAAAAGTGGACAGGTCCGGACCTGTTGAAAAAAATTAAATTTTGGCCAATTTTATTTCTTCATAATTTCGATGCCCGAGCTTTAGAAATAGCTTACAGGTTAACATGTCAAGAAAACACAATTTTTTGATGATCAAAACTACCCAAATTTAGACACCTACTTTTCTGAAAAAGTGGACAGGTCCGGACCTGTTGAAAAAAATAAAATTTTGGCCAATTTTATTTCTTCATAATTTCGATGCCCGAGCTTTAGAAATAGCTTACAGGTTAACATGTCAAGAAAACACAATTTTTTGATGATCAAAACTACCCAAATTTAGACACCTACTTTTCTGAAAAAGTGGACAGGTCCGGACCTGTTGAAAAAAATAAAATTTTGGCCAATTTTATTTCTTCATAATTTCGATGCCCGAGCTTTAGAAATAGCTTACAGGTTAACATGTCAAGAAAACACAATTTTTTGATGATCAAAACTACCCAAATTTAGACACCTACTTTTCTGAAAAAGTGGACAGGTCCGGACCTGTTGAAAAAAATAAAATTTTGGCCAATTTTATTTCTTCATAATTTCGATGCCCGAGCTTTAGAAATAGCTTACAGGTTAACATGTCAAGAAAACACAATTTTTTGATGATCAAAACTACCCAAATTTAGACACCTACTTTTCTGAAAAAGTGGACAGGTCCGGACCTGTTGAAAAAAATAAAATTTTGGCCAATTTTATTTCTTCATAATTTCGATGCCCGAGCTTTAGAAATAGCTTACAGGTTAACATGTCAAGAAAACACAATTTTTTGATGATCAAAACTACCCAAATTTAGACACCTCCTTTTCTGAAAAAGTGGACAGGTCCGGACCTGTTGAAAAAAATTAAATTTTGGCCAATTTTATTTCTTCATAATTTCGATGCCCGAGCTTTAGAAATAGCTTACAGGTTAACATGTCAAGAAAAAACAATTTTTTGATGATCAAAACTACCCAAATTTAGACACCTCCTTTTCTGAAAAAGTGGACAGGTCCGGACCTGTTGAAAAAAAATAAATTTTGGCCAATTTTATTTCTTCATAATTTCGATACCCGAGCTTTAGAAATAGCTTACAGGTTAACATGTCAAGAAAACACAATTTTTTGATGATCAAAACTACCCAAATTTAGACACCTCCTTTTCTGAAAAAGTGGACAGGTCCGGACCTGTTGAAAAAAAATAAATTTTGGCCAATTTTATTTCTTCATAATTTCGATGCCCGAGCTTTAGAAATAGCTTACAGGTTAACATGTCAAGAAAACACAATTTTTTGATGATCAAAACTACCCAAATTTAGACACCTACTTTTCTGAAAAAGTGGACAGGTCCGGACCTGTTGAAAAAAATTAAATTTTGGCCAATTTTATTTCTTCATAATTTCGATGCCCGAGCTTTAGAAATAGCTTACAGGTTAACATGTCAAGAAAACACAATTTTTTGATGATCAAAACTACCCAAATTTGACACCTCCTTTTCTGAAAAAGTGGACAGGTCCGGACCTGTTGAAAAAAATTAAATTTTGGCCAATTTTATTTCTTCATAATTTCGATGCCCGAGCTTTAGAAATAGCTTACAGGTTAACATGTCAAGAAAACACAATTTTTTGATGATCAAAACTACCCAAATTTAGACACCTACTTTTCTGAAAAAGTGGACAGGTCCGGACCTGTTGAAAAAAAATAAATTTTGGCCAATTTTATTTCTTCATAATTTCGATGCCGAGCTTTAGAAATAGCTTACAGGTTAACATGTCAAGAAAACACAATTTTTTGATGATCAAAACTACCCAAATTTAGACACCTCCTTTTCTGAAAAAGTGGACAGGTCCGGACCTGTTGAAAAAAAATAAATTTTGGCCAATTTTATTTCTTCATAATTTCGATGCCCGAGCTTTAGAAATAGCTTACAGGTTAACATGTCAAGAAAACACAATTTTTTGATGATCAAAACTACCCAAATTTAGACACCTCCTTTTCTGAAAAAGTGGACAGGTCCGGACCTGTTGAAAAAAAATAAATTTTGGCCAATTTTATTTCTTCATAATTTCGATGCCCGAGCTTTAGAAATAGCTTACAGGTTAACATGTCAAGAAAACACAATTTTTTGATGATCAAAACTACCCAAATTTAGACACCTCCTTTTCTGAAAAAGTGGACAGGTCCGGACCTGTTGAAAAAAATTAAATTTTGGCCAATTTTATTTCTTCATAATTTCGATGCCCGAGCTTTAGAAATAGCTTACAGGTTAACATGTCAAGAAAACACAATTTTTTGATGATCAAAACTACCCAAATTTAGACACCTCCTTTTCTGAAAAAGTGGACAGGTCCGGACCTGTTGAAAAAAATAAAATTTTGGCCAATTTTATTTCTTCATAATTTCGATGCCCGAGCTTTAGATAGAGCTTACAGGTTAACATGTCAAGAAAACACAATTTTTTGATGATCAAAACTACCCAAATTTAGACACCTCCTTTTCTGAAAAAGTGGACAGGTCCGGACCTTTTGAAAAAAATAAATTTTGGCCAATTTTATTTCTTCATAATTTCGATGCCCGAGCTTTAGAAATAGCTTACAGGTTAACATGTCAAGAAAACACAATTTTTTGATGATCAAAACTACCCAAATTTAGACACCTACTTTTCTGAAAAAGTGGACAGGTCCGGACCTGTTGAAAAAAATAAAATTTTGGCCAATTTTATTTCTTCATAATTTCGATGCCCGAGCTTTAGAAATAGCTTACAGGTTAACATGTCAAGAAAACACAATTTTTTGATGATCAAAACTACCCAAATTTAGACACCTCCTTTTCTGAAAAAGTGGACAGGTCGGACCTTTTGAAAAAAATAAATTTTGGCCAATTTTATTTCTTCATAATTTCGATGCCCGAGCTTTAGAAATAGCTTACAGGTTAACATGTCAAGAAAACACAATTTTTTGATGATCAAAACTACCCAAATTTAGACACCTACTTTTCTGAAAAAGTGGACAGGTCCGGACCTGTTGAAAAAAATAAAATTTTGGCCAATTTTATTTCTTCATAATTTCGATGCCCGAGCTTTAGAAATAGCTTACAGGTTAACATGTCAAGAAAACACAATTTTTTGATGATCAAAACTACCCAAATTTAGACACCTCCTTTTCTGAAAAAGTGGACAGGTCCGGACCTTTTGAAAAAAATAAATTTTGGCCAATTTTATTTCTTCATAATTTCGATGCCCGAGCTTTAGAAATAGCTTACAGGTTAACATGTCAAGAAAACACAATTTTTTGATGATCAAAACTACCCAAATTTAGACACCTACTTTTCTGAAAAAGTGGACAGGTCCGGACCTGTTGAAAAAAATAAAATTTTGGCCAATTTTATTTCTTCATAATTTCGATGCCCGAGCTTTAGAAATAGCTTACAGGTTAACATGTCAAGAAAACACAATTTTTTGATGATCAAAACTACCCAAATTTAGACACCTCCTTTTCTGAAAAAGTGGACAGGTCCGGACCTGTTGAAAAAAATTAAATTTTGGCCAATTTTATTTCTTCATAATTTCGATGCCCGAGCTTTAGAAATAGCTTACAGGTTAACATGTCAAGAAAACACAATTTTTTGATGATCAAAACTACCCAAATTTAGACACCTACTTTTCTGAAAAAGTGGACAGGTCCGGACCTGTTGAAAAAAATTAAATTTTGGCCAATTTTATTTCTTCATAATTTCGATGCCCGAGCTTTAGAAAAAGCTTACAGGTTAACATGTCAAGAAAACACAATTTTTTGATGATCAAAACTACCCAAATTTAGACACCTACTTTTCTGAAAAAGTGGACAGGTCCGGACCTGTTGAAAAAAATAAAATTTTGGCCAATTTTATTTCTTCATAATTTCGATGCCCGAGCTTTAGAAATAGCTTACAGGTTAACATGTCAAGAAAACACAATTTTTTGATGATCAAAACTACCCAAATTTAGACACCTACTTTTCTGAAAAAGTGGACAGGTCCGGACCTGTTGAAAAAAATTAAATTTTGGCCAATTTTATTTCTTCATAATTTCGATGCCCGAGCTTTAGAAATAGCTTACAGGTTAACATGTCAAGAAAACACAATTTTTTGATGATCAAAACTACCCAAATTTAGACACCTCCTTTTCTGAAAAAGTGGACAGGTCCGGACCTGTTGAAAAAAATTAAATTTTGGCCAATTTTATTTCTTCATAATTTCGATGCCCGAGCTTTAGAAATAGCTTACAGGTTAACATGTCAAGAAAACACAATTTTTTGATGATCAAAACTACCCAAATTTAGACACCTACTTTTCTGAAAAAGTGGACAGGTCCGGACCTGTTGAAAAAAATAAAATTTTGGCCAATTTTATTTCTTCATAATTTCGATGCCCGAGCTTTAGAAATAGCTTACAGGTTAACATGTCAAGAAAACACAATTTTTTGATGATCAAAACTACCCAAATTTAGACACCTCCTTTTCTGAAAAAGTGGACAGGTCCGGACCTTTTGAAAAAAATAAATTTTGGCCAATTTTATTTCTTCATAATTTCGATGCCCGAGCTTTAGAAATAGCTTACAGGTTAACATGTCAAGAAAACACAATTTTTTGATGATCAAAACTACCCAAATTTAGACACCTACTTTTCTGAAAAAGTGGACAGGTCCGGACCTGTTGAAAAAAATAAAATTTTGGCCAATTTTATTTCTTCATAATTTCGATGCCCGAGCTTTAGAAATAGCTTACAGGTTAACATGTCAAGAAAACACAATTTTTTGATGATCAAAACTACCCAAATTTAGACACCTCCTTTTCTGAAAAAGTGGACAGGTCCGGACCTTTTGAAAAAAATAAATTTTGGCCAATTTTATTTCTTCATAATTTCGATGCCCGAGCTTTAGAAATAGCTTACAGGTTAACATGTCAAGAAAACACAATTTTTTGATGATCAAAACTACCCAAATTTAGACACCTACTTTTCTGAAAAAGTGGACAGGTCCGGACCTGTTGAAAAAAATAAAATTTTGGCCAATTTTATTTCTTCATAATTTCGATGCCCGAGCTTTAGAAATAGCTTACAGGTTAACATGTCAAGAAAACACAATTTTTTGATGATCAAAACTACCCAAATTTAGACACCTCCTTTTCTGAAAAAGTGGACAGGTCCGGACCTGTTGAAAAAAATTAAATTTTGGCCAATTTTATTTCTTCATAATTTCGATGCCCGAGCTTTAGAAATAGCTTACAGGTTAACATGTCAAGAAAACACAATTTTTTGATGATCAAAACTACCCAAATTTAGACACCTACTTTTCTGAAAAAGTGGACAGGTCCGGACCTGTTGAAAAAAATTAAATTTTGGCCAATTTTATTTCTTCATAATTTCGATGCCCGAGCTTTAGAAAAAGCTTACAGGTTAACATGTCAAGAAAACACAATTTTTTGATGATCAAAACTACCCAAATTTAGACACCTACTTTTCTGAAAAAGTGGACAGGTCCGGACCTGTTGAAAAAAATAAAATTTTGGCCAATTTTATTTCTTCATAATTTCGATGCCCGAGCTTTAGAAATAGCTTACAGGTTAACATGTCAAGAAAACACAATTTTTTGATGATCAAAACTACCCAAATTTAGACACCTACTTTTCTGAAAAAGTGGACAGGTCCGGACCTGTTGAAAAAAATTAAATTTTGGCCAATTTTATTTCTTCATAATTTCGATGCCCGAGCTTTAGAAATAGCTTACAGGTTAACATGTCAAGAAAACACAATTTTTTGATGATCAAAACTACCCAAATTTAGACACCTCCTTTTCTGAAAAAGTGGACAGGTCCGGACCTGTTGAAAAAAATTAAATTTTGGCCAATTTTATTTCTTCATAATTTCGATGCCCGAGCTTTAGAAATAGCTTACAGGTTAACATGTCAAGAAAACACAATTTTTTGATGATCAAAACTACCCAAATTTAGACACCTACTTTTCTGAAAAAGTGGACAGGTCCGGACCTGTTGAAAAAAATAAAATTTTGGCCAATTTTATTTCTTCATAATTTCGATGCCCGAGCTTTAGAAATAGCTTACAGGTTAACATGTCAAGAAAACACAATTTTTTGATGATCAAAACTACCCAAATTTAGACACCTCCTTTTCTGAAAAAGTGGACAGGTCCGGACCTGTTGAAAAAAATTAAATTTTGGCCAATTTTATTTCTTCATAATTTCGATGCCCGAGCTTTAGAAATAGCTTACAGGTTAACATGTCAAGAAAACACAATTTTTTGATGATCAAAACTACCCAAATTTAGACACCTCCTTTTCTGAAAAAGTGGACAGGTCCGGACCTGTTGAAAAAAATTAAATTTTGGCCAATTTTATTTCTTCATAATTTCGATGCCCGAGCTTTAGAAATAGCTTACAGGTTAACATGTCAAGAAAACACAATTTTTTGATGATCAAAACTACCCAAATTTAGACACCTCCTTTTCTGAAAAAGTGGACAGGTCCGGACCTGTTGAAAAAAAATTAATTTTGGCTAATTTTATTTCTTCATAATTTCGATGCCCGAGCTTTAGAAATAGCTTACAGGTTAACATGTCAAGAAAACACAATTTTTTGATGATCAAAACTACCCAAATTTAGACACCTACTTTTCTGAAAAAGTGGACAGGTCCGGACCTGTTGAAAAAAATTAAATTTTGGCCAATTTTATTTCTTCATAATTTCGATGCCCGAGCTTTAGAAATAGCTTACAGGTTAACATGTCAAGAAAACACAATTTTTTGATGATCAAAACTACCCAAATTTAGACACCTACTTTTCTGAAAAAGTGGACAGGTCCGGACCTGTTGAAAAAAATAAAATTTTGGCCAATTTTATTTCTTCATAATTTCGATGCCCGAGCTTTAGAAATAGCTTACAGGTTAACATGTCAAGAAAACACAATTTTTTGATGATCAAAACTACCCAAATTTAGACACCTCCTTTTCTGAAAAAGTGGACAGGTCCGGACCTGTTGAAAAAAATTAAATTTTGGCCAATTTTATTTCTTCATAATTTCGATGCCCGAGCTTTAGAAATAGCTTACAGGTTAACATGTCAAGAAAACACAATTTTTTGATGATCAAAACTACCCAAATTTAGACACCTCCTTTTCTGAAAAAGTGGACAGGTCCGGACCTGTTGAAAAAAATTAAATTTTGGCCAATTTTATTTCTTCATAATTTCGATGCCCGAGCTTTAGAAATAGCTTACAGGTTAACATGTCAAGAAAACACAATTTTTTGATGATCAAAACTACCCAAATTTAGACACCTCCTTTTCTGAAAAAGTG
Organism: Acipenser ruthenus; assembly: GCF_902713425.1. Classification (NCBI taxonomy): domain Eukaryota; kingdom Metazoa; phylum Chordata; class Actinopteri; order Acipenseriformes; family Acipenseridae; genus Acipenser; species Acipenser ruthenus. Next base: position 39,707,869 of record NC_081202.1, on the reverse strand, counting down.
GACAGGTCCGGACCTGTTGAAAAAAAATTAATTTTGGCTAATTTTATTTCTTCATAATTTCGATGCCCGAGCTTTAGAAATAGCTTACAGGTTAACATGTCAAGAAAACACAATTTTTTGATGATCAAAACTACCCAAATTTAGACACCTACTTTTCTGAAAAAGTGGACAGGTCCGGACCTGTTGAAAAAAAATAAATTTTGGCCAATTTTATTTCTTCATAATTTCGATGCCCGAGCTTTAGAAATAGCTTACAGGTTAACATGTCAAGAAAACACAATTTTTTGATGATCAAAACTACCCAAATTTAGACACCTCCTTTTCTGAAAAAGTGGACAGGTCCGGACCTGTTGAAAAAAAATAAATTTTGGCCAATTTTATTTCTTCATAATTTCGATGCCCGAGCTTTAGAAATAGCTTACAGGTTAACATGTCAAGAAAACACAATTTTTTGATGATCAAAACTACCCAAATTTAGACACCTCCTTTTCTGAAAAAGTGGACAGGTCCGGACCTGTTGAAAAAAAATAAATTTTGGCCAATTTTATTTCTTCATAATTTCGATGCCCGAGCTTTAGAAATAGCTTACAGGTTAACATGTCAAGAAAACACAATTTTTTGATGATCAAAACTACCCAAATTTAGACACCTCCTTTTCTGAAAAAGTGGACAGGTCCGGACCTGTTGAAAAAAAATAAATTTTGGCCAATTTTATTTCTTCATAATTTCGATGCCCGAGCTTTAGAAATAGCTTACAGGTTAACATGTCAAGAAAACACAATTTTTTGATGATCAAAACTACCCAAATTTAGACACCTCCTTTTCTGAAAAAGTGGACAGGTCCGGACCTTTTGAAAAAAATAAATTTGGGCCAATTTTATTTCTTCATAATTTCGATGCCCGAGCTTTAGAAATAGCTTACAGGTTAACATGTCAAGAAAACACAATTTTTTGATGATCAAAACTACCCAAATTTAGACACCTACTTTTCTGAAAAAGTGGACAGGTCCGGACCTGTTGAAAAAAATAAAATTTTGGCCAATTTTATTTCTTCATAATTTCGATGCCCGAGCTTTAGAAATAGCTTACAGGTTAACATGTCAAGAAAACACAATTTTTTGATGATCAAAACTACCCAAATTTAGACACCTCCTTTTCTGAAAAAGTGGACAGGTCCGGACCTGTTGAAAAAAAATAAATTTTGGCCAATTTTATTTCTTCATAATTTCGATGCCCGAGCTTTAGAAATAGCTTACAGGTTAACATGTCAAGAAAACACAATTTTTTGATGATCAAAACTACCCAAATTTAGACACCTCCTTTTCTGAAAAAGTGGACAGGTCCGGACCTGTTGAAAAAAAATTAATTTTGGCTAATTTTATTTCTTCATAATTTCGATGCCCGAGCTTTAGAAATAGCTTACAGGTTAACATGTCAAGAAAACACAATTTTTTGATGATCAAAACTACCCAAATTTAGACACCTACTTTTCTGAAAAAGTGGACAGGTCCGGACCTGTTGAAAAAAAATAAATTTTGGCCAATTTTATTTCTTCATAATTTCGATGCCCGAGCTTTAGAAATAGCTTACAGGTTAACATGTCAAGAAAACACAATTTTTTGATGATCAAAACTACCCAAATTTAGACACCTCCTTTTCTGAAAAAGTGGACAGGTCCGGACCTGTTGAAAAAAAATTAATTTTGGCTAATTTTATTTCTTCATAATTTCGATGCCCGAGCTTTAGAAATAGCTTACAGGTTAACATGTCAAGAAAACACAATTTTTTGATGATCAAAACTACCCAAATTTAGACACCTACTTTTCTGAAAAAGTGGACAGGTCCGGACCTGTTGAAAAAAAATAAATTTTGGCCAATTTTATTTCTTCATAATTTCGATGCCCGAGCTTTAGAAATAGCTTACAGGTTAACATGTCAAGAAAACACAATTTTTTGATGATCAAAACTACCCAAATTTAGACACCTCCTTTTCTGAAAAAGTGGACAGGTCCGGACCTGTTGAAAAAAAATAAATTTTGGCCAATTTTATTTCTTCATAATTTCGATGCCCGAGCGTTAGAAATAGCTTACAGGTTAACATGTCAAGAAAACACAATTTTTTGATGATCAAAACTACCCAAATTTAGACACCTCCTTTTCTGAAAAAGTGGACAGGTCCGGACCTGTTGAAAAAAAATAAATTTTGGCCAATTTTATTTCTTCATAATTTCGATGCCCGAGCTTTAGAAATAGCTTACAGGTTAACATGTCAAGAAAACACAATTTTTTGATGATCAAAACTACCCAAATTTAGACACCTCCTTTTCTGAAAAAGTGGACAGGTCCGGACCTGTTGAAAAAAAATAAATTTTGGCCAATTTTATTTCTTCATAATTTCGATGCCCGAGCTTTAGAAATAGCTTACAGGTTAACATGTCAAGAAAACACAATTTTTTGATGATCAAAACTACCCAAATTTAGACACCTCCTTTTCTGAAAAAGTGGACAGGTCCGGACCTGTTGAAAAAAAATAAATTTTGGCCAATTTTATTTCTTCATAATTTCGATGCCCGAGCTTTAGAAATAGCTTACAGGTTAACATGTCAAGAAAACACAATTTTTTGATGATCAAAACTACCCAAATTTAGACACCTCCTTTTCTGAAAAAGTGGACAGGTCCGGACCTGTTGAAAAAAAATAAATTTTGGCCAATTTTATTTCTTCATAATTTCGATGCCCGAGCTTTAGAAATAGCTTACAGGTTAACATGTCAAGAAAACACAATTTTTTGATGATCAAAACTACCCAAATTTAGACACCTCCTTTTCTGAAAAAGTGGACAGGTCCGGACCTGTTGAAAAAAAATTAATTTTGGCTAATTTTATTTCTTCATAATTTCGATGCCCGAGCTTTAGAAATAGCTTACAGGTTAACATGTCAAGAAAACACAATTTTTTGATGATCAAAACTACCCAAATTTAGACACCTACTTTTCTGAAAAAGTGGACAGGTCCGGACCTGTTGAAAAAAAATAAATTTTGGCCAATTTTATTTCTTCATAATTTCGATGCCCGAGCTTTAGAAATAGCTTACAGGTTAACATGTCAAGAAAACACAATTTTTTGATGATCAAAACTACCCAAATTTAGACACCTCCTTTTCTGAAAAAGTGGACAGGTCCGGACCTGTTGAAAAAAAATAAATTTTGGCCAATTTTATTTCTTCATAATTTCGATGCCCGAGCGTTAGAAATAGCTTACAGGTTAACATGTCAAGAAAACACAATTTTTTGATGATCAAAACTACCCAAATTTAGACACCTCCTTTTCTGAAAAAGAGGACAGGTCCGGACCTGTTGAAAAAAAATAAATTTTGGCCAATTTTATTTCTTCATAATTTCGATGCCCGAGCTTTAGAAATAGCTTACAGGTTAACATGTCAAGAAAACACAATTTTTTGATGATCAAAACTACCCAAATTTAGACACCTACTTTTCTGAAAAAGTGGACAGGTCCGGACCTGTTGAAAAAAAATAAATTTTGGCCAATTTTATTTCTTCATAATTTCGATGCCCGAGCTTTAGAAATAGCTTACAGGTTAACATGTCAAGAAAACACAATTTTTTGATGATCAAAACTACCCAAATTTAGACACCTCCTTTTCTGAAAAAGTGGACAGGTCCGGACCTGTTGAAAAAAATAAAATTTTGGCCAATTTTATTTCTTCATAATTTCGATGCCCGAGCTTTAGAAATAGCTTACAGGTTAACATGTCAAGAAAACACAATTTTTTGATGATCAAAACTACCCAAATTTAGACACCTCCTTTTCTGAAAAAGTGGACAGGTCCGGACCTGTTGAAAAAAAATAAATTTTGGCCAATTTTATTTCTTCATAATTTCGATGCCCGAGCTTTAGAAATAGCTTACAGGTTAACATGTCAAGAAAACACAATTTTTTGATGATCAAAACTACCCAAATTTAGACACCTCCTTTTCTGAAAAAGTGGACAGGTCCGGACCTGTTGAAAAAAAATAAATTTTGGCCAATTTTATTTCTTCATAATTTCGATTCCCGAGCTTTAGAAATAGCTTACAGGTTAACATGTCAAGAAAACACAATTTTTTGATGATCAAAACTACCCAAATTTAGACACCTCCTTTTCTGAAAAAGTGGACAGGTCCGGACCTGTTGAAAAAAATTAAATTTTGGCCAATTTTATTTCTTCATAATTTCGATGCCCGAGCTTTAGAAATAGCTTACAGGTTAACATGTCAAGAAAACACAATTTTTTGATGATCAAAACTACCCAAATTTAGACACCTCCTTTTCTGAAAAAGTGGACAGGTCCGGACCTGTTGAAAAAAATTAAATTTTGGCCAATTTTATTTCTTCATAATTTCGATGCCCGAGCTTTAGAAATAGCTTACAGGTTAACATGTCAAGAAAACACAATTTTTTGATGATCAAAACTACCCAAATTTAGAAACCTACTTTTCTGAAAAAGTGGACAGGTCCGGACCTGTTGAAAAAAATTAAATTTTGGCCAATTTTATTTCTTCATAATTTCGATGCCCGAGCTTTAGAAATAGCTTACAGGTTAACATGTCAAGAAAACACAATTTTTTGATGATCAAAACTACCCAAATTTAGACACCTCCTTTTCTGAAAAAGTGGACAGGTCCGGACCTGTTGAAAAAAAATTAATTTTGTCCAATTTTATTTCTTCATAATTTCGATGCCCGAGCTTTAGAAATAGCTTACAGGTTAACATGTCAAGAAAACACAATTTTTTGATGATCAAAACTACCCAAATTTAGACACCTCCTTTTCTGAAAAAGTGGACAGGTCCGGACCTGTTGAAAAAAATTAAATTTTGGCCAATTTTATTTCTTCATAATTTCGATGCCCGAGCTTTAGAAATAGCTTACAGGTTAACATGTCAAGAAAACACAATTTTTTGATGATCAAAACTACCCAAATTTAGACACCTCCTTTTCTGAAAAAGTGGACAGGTCCGGACCTGTTGAAAAAAATAAAATTTTGGCCAATTTTATTTCTTCATAATTTCGATGCCCGAGCTTTAGAAATAGCTTACAGGTTAACATGTCAAGAAAACACAATTTTTTGATGATCAAAACTACCCAAATTTAGACACCTACTTTTCTGAAAAAGTGGACAGGTCCGGACCTGTTGAAAAAAAATAAATTTTGGCCAATTTTATTTCTTCATAATTTCGATGCCCGAGCTTTAGAAATAGCTTACAGGTTAACATGTCAAGAAAACACAATTTTTTGATGATCAAAACTACCCAAATTTAGACACCTCCTTTTCTGAAAAAGTGGACAGGTCCGGACCTGTTGAAAAAAAATAAATTTTGGCCAATTTTATTTCTTCATAATTTCGATGCCCGAGCTTTAGAAATAGCTTACAGGTTAACATGTCAAGAAAACACAATTTTTTGATGATCAAAACTACCCAAATTTAGACACCTCCTTTTCTGAAAAAGTGGACAGGTCCGGACCTGTTGAAAAAAATTAAATTTTGGCCAATTTTATTTCTTCATAATTTCGATGCCCGAGCTTTAGAAATAGCTTACAGGTTAACATGTCAAGAAAACACAATTTTTTGATGATCAAAACTACCCAAATTTAGACACCTCCTTTTCTGAAAAAGTGGACAGGTCCGGACCTGTTGAAAAAAAATAAATTTTGTCCAATTTTATTTCTTCATAATTTCGATGCCCGAGCTTTAGAAATAGCTTACAGGTTAACATGTCAAGAAAACACAATTTTTTGATGATCAAAACTACCCAAATTTAGACACCTCCTTTTCTGAAAAAGTGGACAGGTCCGGACCTGTTGAAAAAAAATAAATTTTGTCCAATTTTATTTCTTCATAATTTCGATGCCCGAGCTTTAGAAATAGCTTACAGGTTAACATGTCAAGAAAACACAATTTTTTGATGATCAAAACTACCCAAATTTAGACACCTACTTTTCTGAAAAAGTGGACAGGTCCGGACCTGTTGAAAAAAATTAAATTTTGGCCAATTTTATTTCTTCATAATTTCGATGCCCGAGCTTTAGAAATAGCTTACAGGTTAACATGTCAAGAAAACACAATTTTTTGATGATCAAAACTACCCAAATTTAGACACCTCCTTTTCTGAAAAAGTGGACAGGTCCGGACCTGTTGAAAAAAATTAAATTTTGGCCAATTTTATTTCTTCATAATTTCGATGCCCGAGCTTTAGAAATAGCTTACAGGTTAACATGTCAAGAAAACACAATTTTTTGATGATCAAAACTACCCAAATTTAGACACCTACTTTTCTGAAAAAGTGGACAGGTCCGGACCTGTTGAAAAAAATAAAATTTTGGCCAATTTTATTTCTTCATAATTTCGATGCCCGAGCTTTAGAAATAGCTTACAGGTTAACATGTCAAGAAAACACAATTTTTTGATGATCAAAACTACCCAAATTTAGACACCTCCTTTTCTGAAAAAGTGGACAGGTCCGGACCTGTTGAAAAAAAATAAATTTTGGCCAATTTTATTTCTTCATAATTTCGATGCCCGAGCTTTAGAAATAGCTTACAGGTTAACATGTCAAGAAAACACAATTTTTTGATGATCAAAACTACCCAAATTTAGACACCTCCTTTTCTGAAAAAGTGGACAGGTCCGGACCTGTTGAAAAAAAATAAATTTTGGCCAATTTTATTTCTTCATAATTTCGATGCCCGAGCTTTAGAAATAGCTTACAGGTTAACATGTCAAGAAAACACAATTTTTTGATGATCAAAACTACCCAAATTTAGACACCTACTTTTCTGAAAAAGTGGACAGGTCCGGACCTTTTGAAAAAAATAAATTTTGGCCAATTTTATTTCTTCATAATTTCGATGCCCGAGCTTTAGAAATAGCTTACAGGTTAACATGTCAAGAAAACACAATTTTTTGATGATCAAAACTACCCAAATTTAGACACCTCCTTTTCTGAAAAAGTGGACAGGTCCGGACCTGTTGAAAAAAAATAAATTTTTTCCAATTTTATTTCTTCATAATTTCGATGCCCGAGCTTTAGAAATAGCTTACAGGTTAACATGTCAAGAAAACACAATTTTTTGATGATCAAAACTACCCAAATTTAGACACCTACTTTTCTGAAAAAGTGGACAGGTCCGGACCTGTTGAAAAAAATTAAATTTTGGCCAATTTTATTTCTTCATAATTTCGATGCCCGAGCTTTAGAAATAGCTTACAGGTTAACATGTCAAGAAAACACAATTTTTTGATGATCAAAACTACCCAAATTTAGACACCTCCTTTTCTGAAAAAGTGGACAGGTCCGGACCTGTTGAAAAAAATTAAATTTTGGCCAATTTTATTTCTTCATAATTTCGATGCCCGAGCTTTAGAAATAGCTTACAGGTTAACATGTCAAGAAAACACAATTTTTTGATGATCAAAACTACCCAAATTTAGACACCTCCTTTTCTGAAAAAGTGGACAGGTCCGGACCTGTTGAAAAAAAATAAATTTTGGCCAATTTTATTTCTTCATAATTTCGATGCCCGAGCTTTAGAAATAGCTTACAGGTTAACATGTCAAGAAAACACAATTTTTTGATGATCAAAACTACCCAAATTTAGACACCTCCTTTTCTGAAAAAGTGGACAGGTCCGGACCTGTTGAAAAAAAATAAATTTTGGCCAATTTTATTTCTTCATAATTTCGATGCCCGAGCTTTAGAAATAGCTTACAGGTTAACATGTCAAGAAAACACAATTTTTTGATGATCAAAACTACCCAAATTTAGACACCTCCTTTTCTGAAAAAGTGGACAGGTCCGGACCTGTTGAAAAAAATAAATTTTGGCCAATTTTATTTCTTCATAATTTCGATGCCCGAGCTTTAGAAATAGCTTACAGGTTAACATGTCAAGAAAACACAATTTTTTGATGATCAAAACTACCCAAATTTAGACACCTCCTTTTTTGAAAAAGTGGACAGGTCCGGACCTGTTGAAAAAAAATAAATTTTGGCCAATTTTATTTATTCATAATTTCGATGCCCGAGCTTTAGAAATAGCTTACAGTTTAACATGTCAAGAAAACACAATTTTTTGATGATCAAAACTACCCAAATTTAGACACCTACTTTTCTGAAAAAGTGGACAGGTCCGGACCTGTTGAAAAAAATAAAATTTTGGCCAATTTTATTTCTTCATAATTTCGATGCCCGAGCTTTAGAAATAGCTTACAGGTTAACATGTCAAGAAAACACAATTTTTTGATGATCAAAACTACCCAAATTTAGACACCTCCTTTTCTGAAAAAGTGGACAGGTCCGGACCTGTTGAAAAAAAATAAATTTTGGCCAATTTTATTTCTTCATAATTTCGATGCCCGAGCTTTAGAAATAGCTTACAGGTTAACATGTCAAGAAAACACAATTTTTTGATGATCAAAACTACCCAAATTTAGACACCTCCTTTTCTGAAAAAGTGGACAGGTCCGGACCTGTTGAAAAAAATTAAATTTTGGCCAATTTTATTTCTTCATAATTTCGATGCCCGAGCTTTAGAAATAGCTTACAGGTTAACATGTCAAGAAAACACAATTTTTTGATGATCAAAACTTCCCAAATTTAGACACCTCCTTTTCTGAAAAAGTGGACAGGTCCGGACCTGTTGAAAAAAAATAAATTTTGGCCAATTTTATTTCTTCATAATTTCGATGCCCGAGCTTTAGAAATAGCTTACAGGTTAACATGTCAAGAAAACACAATTTTTTGATGATCAAAACTTCCCAAATTTAGACACCTCCTTTTCTGAAAAAGTGGACAGGTCCGGACCTGTTGAAAAAAAATAAATTTTGGCCAATTTTATTTCTTCATAATTTCGATGCCCGAGCTTTAGAAATAGCTTACAGGTTAACATGTCAAGAAAACACAATTTTTTGATGATCAAAACTACCCAAATTTAGACACCTCCTTTTCTGAAAAAGTGGACAGGTCCGGACCTGTTGAAAAAAATTAAATTTTGGCCAATTTTATTTCTTCATAATTTCGATGCCCGAGCTTTAGAAATAGCTTACAGGTTAACATGTCAAGAAAACACAATTTTTTGATGATCAAAACTACCCAAATTTAGACACCTCCTTTTCTGAAAAAGTGGACAGGTCCGGACCTTTTGAAAAAAATAAATATTGGCCAATTTTATTTCTTCATAATTTCGATGCCCGAGCTTTAGAAATAGCTTACAGGTTAACATGTCAAGAAAACACAATTTTTTGATGATCAAAACTACCCAAATTTAGACACCTCCTTTTCTGAAAAAGTGGACAGGTCCGGACCTGTTGAAAAAAATTAAATTTTGGCCAATTTTATTTCTTCATAATTTCGATGCCCGAGCTTTAGAAATAGCTTACAGGTTAACATGTCAAGAAAACACAATTTTTTGATGATCAAAACTACCCAAATTTAGACACCTACTTTTCTGAAAAAGTGGACAGGTCCGGACCTGTTGAAAAAAATAAAATTTTGGCCAATTTTATTTCTTCATAATTTCGATGCCCGAGCTTTAGAAATAGCTTACAGGTTAACATGTCAAGAAAACACAATTTTTTGATGATCAAAACTACCCAAATTTAGACACCTACTTTTCTGAAAAAGTGGACAGGTCCGGACCTGTTGAAAAAAATTAAATTTTGGCCAATTTTATTTCTTCATAATTTCGATGCCCGAGCTTTAGAAATAGCTTACAGGTTAACATGTCAAGAAAACACAATTTTTTGATGATCAAAACTACCCAAATTTAGACACCTACTTTTCTGAAAAAGTGGACAGGTCCGGACCTGTTGAAAAAAATAAAATTTTGGCCAATTTTATTTCTTCATAATTTCGATGCCCGAGCTTTAGAAATAGCTTACAGGTTAACATGTCAAGAAAACACAATTTTTTGATGATCAAAACTACCCAAATTTAGACACCTACTTTTCTGAAAAAGTGGACAGGTCCGGACCTGTTGAAAAAAATAAAATTTTGGCCAATTTTATTTCTTTATAATTTCGATGCCCGAGCTTTAGAAATAGCTTACAGGTTAACATGTCAAGAAAACACAATTTTTTGATGATCAAAACTACCCAAATTTAGACACCTCCTTTCTGAAAAAGTGGACAGGTCCGGACCTTTTGAAAAAAATAAATTTTGGCCAATTTTATTTCTTCATAATTTCGATGCCCGAGCTTTAGAAATAGCTTACAGGTTAACATGTAAAGAAATCACAATTTTTTGATGATCAAAACTACCCAAATTTAGACACCTACTTTTCTGAAAAAGTGGACAGGTCCGGACCTGTTGAAAAAAATTAAATTTTGGCCAATTTTATTTCTTCATAATTTCGATGCCCGAGCTTTAGAAATAGCTTACAGGTTAACATGTCAAGAAAACACAATTTTTTGATGATCAAAACTACCCAAATTTAGACACCTCCTTTTCTGAAAAAGTGGACAGGTCCGGACCTGTTGAAAAAAATTAAATTTTGGCCAATTTTATTTCTTCATAATTTCGATGCCCGAGCTTTAGAAATAGCTTACAGGTTAACATGTCAAGAAAACACAATTTTTTGATGATCAAAACTACCCAAATTTAGACACCTCCTTTTCTGAAAAAGTGGACAGGTCCGGACCTGTTGAAAAAAATTAAATTTTGGCCAATTTTATTTCTTCATAATTTCGATGCCCGAGCTTTAGAAATAGCTTACAGGTTAACATGTCAAGAAAACACAATTTTTTGATGATCAAAACTACCCAAATTTAGACACCTACTTTTCTGAAAAAGTGGACAGGTCCGGACCTGTTGAAAAAAATAAAATTTTGGCCAATTTTATTTCTTCATAATTTCGATGCCCGAGCTTTAGAAATAGCTTACAGGTTAACATGTCAAGAAAACACAATTTTTTGATGATCAAAACTACCCAAATTTAGACACCTCCTTTTCTGAAAAAGTGGACAGGTCCGGACCTGTTGAAAAAAATAAATTTTGGCCAATTTTATTTCTTCATAATTTCGATGCCCGAGCTTTAGAAATAGCTTACAGGTTAACATGTCAAGAAAAAACAATTTTTTGATGATCAAAACTACCCAAATTTAGACACCTCCTTTTCTGAAAAAGTGGACAGGTCCGGACCTGTTGAAAAAAAATAAATTTTGGCCAATTTTATTTCTTCATAATTTCGATGCCCGAGCTTTAGAAATAGCTTACAGGTTAACATGTCAAGAAAACACAATTTTTTGATGATCAAAACTACCCAAATTTAGACACCTCCTTTTCTGAAAAAGTGGACAGGTCCGGACCTGTTGAAAAAAATTAAATTTTGGCCAATTTTATTTCTTCATAATTTCGATGCCCGAGCTTTAGAAATAGCTTACAGGTTAACATGTCAAGAAAACACAATTTTTTGATGATCAAAACTACCCAAATTTAGACACCTACTTTTCTGAAAAAGTGGACAGGTCCGGACCTGTTGAAAAAAAAATAAATTTTGGCCAATTTTATTTCTTCATAATTTCGATGCCGAGCTTTAGAAATAGCTTACAGGTTAACATGTCAAGAAAACACAATTTTTTGATGATCAAAACTACCCAAATTTAGACACCTCCTTTTCTGAAAAAGTGGACAGGTCCGGACCTGTTGAAAAAAATTTAATTTTGGCCAATTTTATTTCTTCATAATTTCGATGCCCGAGCTTTAGAAATAGCTTACAGGTTAACATGTCAAGAAAACACAATTTTTTGATGATCAAAACTACCCAAATTTAGACACCTACTTTTCTGAAAAAGTGGACAGGTCCGGACCTGTTGAAAAAAAATAAATTTTGGCCAATTTTATTTCTTCATAATTTCGATGCCCGAGCTTTAGAAATAGCTTACAGGTTAACATGTCAAGAAAACACAATTTTTTGATGATCAAAACTACCCAAATTTAGACACCTCCTTTTCTGAAAAAGTGGACAGGTCCGGACCTTTTGAAAAAAATAAATTTTGGCCAATTTTATTTCTTCATAATTTCGATGCCCGAGCTTTAGAAATAGCTTACAGGTTAACATGTCAAGAAAACACAATTTTTGATGATCAAAACTACCCAAATTTAGACACCTACTTTTCTGAAAAAGTGGACAGGTCCGGACCTGTTGAAAAAAAATAAATTTTGGCCAATTTTATTTCTTCATAATTTCGATGCCCGAGCTTTAGAAATAGCTTACAGGTTAACATGTCAAGAAAACACAATTTTTTGATGATCAAAACTACCCAAAATTTAGACACCTCCTTTTCTGAAAAAGTGGACAGGTCCGGACCTTTTGAAAAAAATAAATTTTGGCCAATTTTATTTCTTCATAATTTCGATGCCCGAGCTTTAGAAATAGCTTACAGGTTAACATGTCAAGAAAACACAATTTTTGATGATCAAAACTACCCAAATTTAGACACCTACTTTTCTGAAAAAGTGGACAGGTCCGGACCTGTTGAAAAAAAATAAATTTTGGCCAATTTTATTTCTTCATAATTTCGATGCCCGAGCTTTAGAAATAGCTTACAGGTTAACATGTCAAGAAAACACAATTTTTTGATGATCAAAACTACCCAAATTTAGACACCTCCTTTTCTGAAAAAGTGGACAGGTCCGGACCTGTTGAAAAAAATTTAATTTTGGCCAATTTTATTTCTTCATAATTTCGATGCCCGAGCTTTAGAAATAGCTTACAGGTTAACATGTCAAGAAAACACAATTTTTTGATGATCAAAACTACCCAAATTTAGACACCTCCTTTTCTGAAAAAGTGGACAGGTCCGGACCTTTTGAAAAAAATAAATTTTGGCCAATTTTATTTCTTCATAATTTCGATGCCCGAGCTTTAGAAATAGCTTACAGGTTAACATGTCAAGAAAACACAATTTTTTGATGATCAAAACTACCCAAATTTAGACACCTCCTTTTCTGAAAAAGTGGACAGGTCCGGACCTGTTGAAAAAAATTAAATTTTGGCCAATTTTATTTCTTCATAATTTCGATGCCCGAGCTTTAGAAATAGCTTACAGGTTAACATGTCAAGAAAACACAATTTTTTGATGATCAAAACTACCCAAATTTAGACACCTACTTTTCTGAAAAAGTGGACAGGTCCGGACCTGTTGAAAAAAATTAAATTTTGGCCAATTTTATTTCTTCATAATTTCGATGCCCGAGCTTTAGAAATAGCTTACAGGTTAACATGTCAAGAAAACACAATTTTTTGATGATCAAAACTACCCAAATTTAGACACCTACTTTTCTGAAAAAGTGGACAGGTCCGGACCTGTTGAAAAAAATAAAATTTTGGCCAATTTTATTTCTTCATAATTTCGATGCCCGAGCTTTAGAAATAGCTTACAGGTTAACATGTCAAGAAAACACAATTTTTTGATGATCAAAACTACCCAAATTTAGACACCTACTTTTCTGAAAAAGTGGACAGGTCCGGACCTGTTGAAAAAAATTAAATTTTGGCCAATTTTATTTCTTCATAATTTCGATGCCCGAGCTTTAGAAATAGCTTACAGGTTAACATGTCAAGAAAACACAATTTTTTGATGATCAAAACTACCCAAATTTAGACACCTACTTTTCTGAAAAAGTGGACAGGTCCGGACCTGTTGAAAAAAATTAAATTTTGGCCAATTTTATTTCTTCATAATTTCGATGCCCGAGCTTTAGAAATAGCTTACAGGTTAACATGTCAAGAAATCACAATTTTTTGATGATCAAAACTACCCAAATTTAGACACCTACTTTTCTGAAAAAGTGGACAGGTCCGGACCTGTTGAAAAAAAATAAATTTTGGCCAATTTTATTTCTTCATAATTTCGATGCCCGAGCTTTAGAAATAGCTTACAGGTTAACATGTCAAGAAAACACAATTTTTTGATGATCAAAACTACCCAAATTTAGACACCTACTTTTCTGAAAAAGTGGACAGGTCCGGACCTGTTGAAAAAAATTAAATTTTGGCCAATTTTATTTCTTCATAATTTCGATGCCCGAGCTTTAGAAATAGCTTACAGGTTAACATGTCAAGAAAACACAATTTTTTGATGATCAAAACTACCCAAATTTAGACACCTACTTTTCTGAAAAAGTGGACAGGTCCGGACCTGTTGAAAAAAAATAAATTTTGGCCAATTTTATTTCTTCATAATTTCGATGCCCGAGCTTTAGAAATAGCTTACAGGTTAACATGTCAAGAAAACACAATTTTTTGATGATCAAAACTACCCAAATTTAGACACCTACTTTTCTGAAAAAGTGGACAGGTCCGGACCTGTTGAAAAAAAATAAATTTTGGCCAATTTTATTTCTTCATAATTTCGATGCCCGAGCTTTAGAAATAGCTTACAGGTTAACATGTCAAGAAAACACAATTTTTTGATGATCAAAACTACCCAAATTTAGACACCTACTTTTCTGAAAAAGTGGACAGGTCCGGACCTGTTGAAAAAAATAAAATTTTGGCCAATTTTATTTCTTCATAATTTCGATGCCCGAGCTTTAGAAATAGCTTACAGGTTAACATTTCAAGAAAACACAATTTTTTGATGATCAAAACTACCCAAATTTAGACACCTCCTTTTCTGAAAAAGTGGACAGGTCCGGACCTGTTGAAAAAAAATAAATTTTGGCCAATTTTATTTCTTCATAATTTCGATGCCCGAGCTTTAGAAATAGCTTACAGGTTAACATGTCAAGAAAACACAATTTTTTGATGATCAAAACTACCCAAATTTAGACACCTAATTTTCTGAAAAAGTGGACAGGTCCGGACCTGTTGAAAAAAATTAAATTTTGGCCAATTTTATTTCTTCATAATTTCGATGCCCGAGCTTTAGAAATAGCTTACAGGTTAACATGTCAAGAAAACACAATTTTTTGATGATCAAAACTACCCAAATTTAGACACCTACTTTTCTGAAAAAGTGGACAGGTCCGGACCTGTTGAAAAAAATAAATTTTGGCCAATTTTATTTCTTCATAATTTCGATGCCCGAGCTTTAGAAATAGCTTACAGGTTAACATGTCAAGAAAACACAATTTTTTGATGATCAAAACTACCCAAATTTAGACACCTCCTTTTCTGAAAAAGTGGACAGGTCCGGACCTTTTGAAAAAAAATAAATTTTGGCCAATTTTATTTCTTCATAATTTCGATGCCCGAGCTTTAGAAATAGCTTACAGGTTAACATGTCAAGAAAACACAATTTTTGATGATCAAAACTACCCAAATTTAGACACCTACTTTTCTGAAAAAGTGGACAGGTCCGGACCTGTTGAAAAAAAATAAATTTTGGCCAATTTCATTTCTTCATAATTTCGATGCCCGAGCTTTAGAAATAGCTTACAGGTTAACATGTCAAGAAAACACAATTTTTTGATGATCAAAACTACCCAAATTTAGA
The DNA here is from genome assembly GCF_902713425.1 of Acipenser ruthenus. Lineage (NCBI taxonomy): Eukaryota > Metazoa > Chordata > Actinopteri > Acipenseriformes > Acipenseridae > Acipenser > Acipenser ruthenus. Next base: position 39,692,373 of record NC_081202.1, on the reverse strand, counting down.
CACCTCCTTTTCTGAAAAAGTGGACAGGTCCGGACCTGTTGAAAAAAAAATAAATTTTGGCCAATTTTATTTCTTCATAATTTCGATGCCCGAGCTTTAGAAATAGCTTACAGGTTAACATGTCAAGAAAACACAATTTTTTGATGATCAAAACTACCCAAATTTAGACACCTACTTTTCTGAAAAAGTGGACAGGTCCGGACCTGTTGAAAAAAATAAAATTTTGGCCAATTTTATTTCTTCATAATTTCGATGCCCGAGCTTTAGAAATAGCTTACAGGTTAACATGTCAAGAAAACACAATTTTTTGATGATCAAAACTACCCAAATTTAGACACCTACTTTTCTGAAAAAGTGGACAGGTCCGGACCTGTTGAAAAAAATTAAATTTTGGCCAATTTTATTTCTTCATAATTTCGATGCCCGAGCTTTAGAAAAAGCTTACAGGTTAACATGTCAAGAAAACACAATTTTTTGATGATCAAAACTACCCAAATTTAGACACCTACTTTTCTGAAAAAGTGGACAGGTCCGGACCTGTTGAAAAAAATAAAATTTTGGCCAATTTTATTTCTTCATAATTTCGATGCCCGAGCTTTAGAAATAGCTTACAGGTTAACATGTCAAGAAAACACAATTTTTTGATGATCAAAACTACCCAAATTTAGACACCTACTTTTCTGAAAAAGTGGACAGGTCCGGACCTGTTGAAAAAAATTAAATTTTGGCCAATTTTATTTCTTCATAATTTCGATGCCCGAGCTTTAGAAATAGCTTACAGGTTAACATGTCAAGAAAACACAATTTTTTGATGATCAAAACTACCCAAATTTAGACACCTCCTTTTCTGAAAAAGTGGACAGGTCCGGACCTGTTGAAAAAAATTAAATTTTGGCCAATTTTATTTCTTCATAATTTCGATGCCCGAGCTTTAGAAATAGCTTACAGGTTAACATGTCAAGAAAACACAATTTTTTGATGATCAAAACTACCCAAATTTAGACACCTCCTTTTCTGAAAAAGTGGACAGGTCCGGACCTGTTGAAAAAAATAAAATTTTGGCCAATTTTATTTCTTCATAATTTCGATGCCCGAGCTTTAGAAATAGCTTACAGGTTAACATGTCAAGAAAACACAATTTTTTGATCAAAACTACCCAAATTTAGACACCTCCTTTTCTGAAAAAGTGGACAGGTCCGGACCTGTTGAAAAAAAATAAATTTTGGCCAATTTTATTTCTTCATAATTTCGATGCCCGAGCTTTAGAAATAGCTTACAGGTTAACATGTCAAGAAAACACAATTTTTTGATGATCAAAACTACCCAAATTTAGACACCTCCTTTTCTGAAAAAGTGGACAGGTCCGGACCTGTTGAAAAAAATAAAATTTTGGCCAATTTTATTTCTTCATAATTTCGATGCCCGAGCTTTAGAAATAGCTTACAGGTTAACATGTCAAGAAAACACAATTTTTGATGATCAAAACTACCCAAATTTAGACACCTCCTTTTCTGAAAAAGTGGACAGGTCCGGACCTGTTGAAAAAAAATAAATTTTGGCCAATTTTATTTCTTCATAATTTCGATGCCCGAGCTTTAGAAATAGCTTACAGGTTAACATGTCAAGAAAACACAATTTTTTGATGATCAAAACTACCCAAATTTAGACACCTACTTTTCTGAAAAAGTGGACAGGTCCGGACCTGTTGAAAAAAATAAAATTTTGGCCAATTTTATTTCTTCATAATTTCGATGCCCGAGCTTTAGAAATAGCTTACAGGTTAACATGTCAAGAAAACACAATTTTTTGATGATCAAAACTACCCAAATTTAGACACCTCCTTTTCTGAAAAAGTGGACAGGTCCGGACCTGTTGAAAAAAAATAAATTTTGGCCAATTTTATTTCTTCATAATTTCGATGCCCGAGCTTTAGAAATAGCTTACAGGTTAACATGTCAAGAAAACACAATTTTTTGATGATCAAAACTACCCAAATTTAGACACCTCCTTTTCTGAAAAAGTGGACAGGTCCGGACCTGTTGAAAAAAATTAAATTTTGGCCAATTTTATTTCTTCATAATTTCGATGCCCGAGCTTTAGAAATAGCTTACAGGTTAACATGTCAAGAAAACACAATTTTTTGATGATCAAAACTTCCCAAATTTAGACACCTCCTTTTCTGAAAAAGTGGACAGGTCCGGACCTGTTGAAAAAAAATAAATTTTGGCCAATTTTATTTCTTCATAATTTCGATGCCCGAGCTTTAGAAATAGCTTACAGGTTAACATGTCAAGAAAACACAATTTTTTGATGATCAAAACTTCCCAAATTTAGACACCTCCTTTTCTGAAAAAGTGGACAGGTCCGGACCTGTTGAAAAAAAATAAATTTTGGCCAATTTTATTTCTTCATAATTTCGATGCCCGAGCTTTAGAAATAGCTTACAGGTTAACATGTCAAGAAAACACAATTTTTTGATGATCAAAACTACCCAAATTTAGACACCTCCTTTTCTGAAAAAGTGGACAGGTCCGGACCTGTTGAAAAAAATTAAATTTTGGCCAATTTTATTTCTTCATAATTTCGATGCCCGAGCTTTAGAAATAGCTTACAGGTTAACATGTCAAGAAAACACAATTTTTTGATGATCAAAACTACCCAAATTTAGACACCTCCTTTTCTGAAAAAGTGGACAGGTCCGGACCTTTTGAAAAAAATAAATATTGGCCAATTTTATTTCTTCATAATTTCGATGCCCGAGCTTTAGAAATAGCTTACAGGTTAACATGTCAAGAAAACACAATTTTTTGATGATCAAAACTACCCAAATTTAGACACCTCCTTTTCTGAAAAAGTGGACAGGTCCGGACCTGTTGAAAAAAATTAAATTTTGGCCAATTTTATTTCTTCATAATTTCGATGCCCGAGCTTTAGAAATAGCTTACAGGTTAACATGTCAAGAAAACACAATTTTTTGATGATCAAAACTACCCAAATTTAGACACCTACTTTTCTGAAAAAGTGGACAGGTCCGGACCTGTTGAAAAAAATAAAATTTTGGCCAATTTTATTTCTTCATAATTTCGATGCCCGAGCTTTAGAAATAGCTTACAGGTTAACATGTCAAGAAAACACAATTTTTTGATGATCAAAACTACCCAAATTTAGACACCTACTTTTCTGAAAAAGTGGACAGGTCCGGACCTGTTGAAAAAAATTAAATTTTGGCCAATTTTATTTCTTCATAATTTCGATGCCCGAGCTTTAGAAATAGCTTACAGGTTAACATGTCAAGAAAACACAATTTTTTGATGATCAAAACTACCCAAATTTAGACACCTACTTTTCTGAAAAAGTGGACAGGTCCGGACCTGTTGAAAAAAATAAAATTTTGGCCAATTTTATTTCTTCATAATTTCGATGCCCGAGCTTTAGAAATAGCTTACAGGTTAACATGTCAAGAAAACACAATTTTTTGATGATCAAAACTACCCAAATTTAGACACCTACTTTTCTGAAAAAGTGGACAGGTCCGGACCTGTTGAAAAAAATAAAATTTTGGCCAATTTTATTTCTTTATAATTTCGATGCCCGAGCTTTAGAAATAGCTTACAGGTTAACATGTCAAGAAAACACAATTTTTTGATGATCAAAACTACCCAAATTTAGACACCTCCTTTCTGAAAAAGTGGACAGGTCCGGACCTTTTGAAAAAAATAAATTTTGGCCAATTTTATTTCTTCATAATTTCGATGCCCGAGCTTTAGAAATAGCTTACAGGTTAACATGTAAAGAAATCACAATTTTTTGATGATCAAAACTACCCAAATTTAGACACCTACTTTTCTGAAAAAGTGGACAGGTCCGGACCTGTTGAAAAAAATTAAATTTTGGCCAATTTTATTTCTTCATAATTTCGATGCCCGAGCTTTAGAAATAGCTTACAGGTTAACATGTCAAGAAAACACAATTTTTTGATGATCAAAACTACCCAAATTTAGACACCTACTTTTCTGAAAAAGTGGACAGGTCCGGACCTGTTGAAAAAAATTAAATTTTGGCCAATTTTATTTCTTCATAATTTCGATGCCCGAGCTTTAGAAATAGCTTACAGGTTAACATGTCAAGAAAACACAATTTTTTGATGATCAAAACTACCCAAATTTAGACACCTCCTTTTCTGAAAAAGTGGACAGGTCCGGACCTGTTGAAAAAAAATAAATTTTGGCCAATTTTATTTCTTCATAATTTCGATGCCCGAGCTTTAGAAATAGCTTACAGGTTAACATGTCAAGAAAACACAATTTTTTGATGATCAAAACTACCCAAATTTAGACACCTACTTTTCTGAAAAAGTGGACAGGTCCGGACCTGTTGAAAAAAAATAAATTTTGGCCAATTTTATTTCTTCATAATTTCGATGCCCGAGCTTTAGAAATAGCTTACAGGTTAACATGTCAAGAAAACACAATTTTTTGATGATCAAAACTACCCAAATTTAGACACCTCCTTTTCTGAAAAAGTGGACAGGTCCGGACCTGTTGAAAAAAATTAAATTTTGGCCAATTTTATTTCTTCATAATTTCGATGCCCGAGCTTTAGAAATAGCTTACAGGTTAACATGTCAAGAAAACACAATTTTTTGATGATCAAAACTACCCAAATTTAGACACCTACTTTTCTGAAAAAGTGGACAGGTCCGGACCTGTTGAAAAAAAATAAATTTTGGCCAATTTTATTTCTTCATAATTTCGATGCCGAGCTTTAGAAATAGCTTACAGGTTAACATGTCAAGAAAACACAATTTTTTGATGATCAAAACTACCCAAATTTAGACACCTCCTTTTCTGAAAAAGTGGACAGGTCCGGACCTGTTGAAAAAAATTTAATTTTGGCCAATTTTATTTCTTCATAATTTCGATGCCCGAGCTTTAGAAATAGCTTACAGGTTAACATGTCAAGAAAACACAATTTTTTGATGATCAAAACTACCCAAATTTAGACACCTACTTTTCTGAAAAAGTGGACAGGTCCGGACCTGTTGAAAAAAAATAAATTTTGGCCAATTTTATTTCTTCATAATTTCGATGCCCGAGCTTTAGAAATAGCTTACAGGTTAACATGTCAAGAAAACACAATTTTTTGATGATCAAAACTACCCAAATTTAGACACCTCCTTTTCTGAAAAAGTGGACAGGTCCGGACCTTTTGAAAAAAATAAATTTTGGCCAATTTTATTTCTTCATAATTTCGATGCCCGAGCTTTAGAAATAGCTTACAGGTTAACATGTCAAGAAAACACAATTTTTGATGATCAAAACTACCCAAATTTAGACACCTACTTTTCTGAAAAAGTGGACAGGTCCGGACCTGTTGAAAAAAAATAAATTTTGGCCAATTTTATTTCTTCATAATTTCGATGCCCGAGCTTTAGAAATAGCTTACAGGTTAACATGTCAAGAAAACACAATTTTTTGATGATCAAAACTACCCAAAATTTAGACACCTCCTTTTCTGAAAAAGTGGACAGGTCCGGACCTTTTGAAAAAAATAAATTTTGGCCAATTTTATTTCTTCATAATTTCGATGCCCGAGCTTTAGAAATAGCTTACAGGTTAACATGTCAAGAAAACACAATTTTTGATGATCAAAACTACCCAAATTTAGACACCTACTTTTCTGAAAAAGTGGACAGGTCCGGACCTGTTGAAAAAAAATAAATTTTGGCCAATTTTATTTCTTCATAATTTCGATGCCCGAGCTTTAGAAATAGCTTACAGGTTAACATGTCAAGAAAACACAATTTTTTGATGATCAAAACTACCCAAATTTAGACACCTCCTTTTCTGAAAAAGTGGACAGGTCCGGACCTGTTGAAAAAAATTTAATTTTGGCCAATTTTATTTCTTCATAATTTCGATGCCCGAGCTTTAGAAATAGCTTACAGGTTAACATGTCAAGAAAACACAATTTTTTGATGATCAAAACTACCCAAATTTAGACACCTACTTTTCTGAAAAAGTGGACAGGTCCGGACCTGTTGAAAAAAAATAAATTTTGGCCAATTTTATTTCTTCATAATTTCGATGCCCGAGCTTTAGAAATAGCTTACAGGTTAACATGTCAAGAAAACACAATTTTTTGATGATCAAAACTACCCAAATTTAGACACCTCCTTTTCTGAAAAAGTGGACAGGTCCGGACCTGTTGAAAAAAATTAAATTTTGGCCAATTTTATTTCTTCATAATTTCGATGCCCGAGCTTTAGAAATAGCTTACAGGTTAACATGTCAAGAAAACACAATTTTTTGATGATCAAAACTACCCAAATTTAGACACCTACTTTTCTGAAAAAGTGGACAGGTCCGGACCTGTTGAAAAAAAATAAATTTTGGCCAATTTTATTTCTTCATAATTTCGATGCCGAGCTTTAGAAATAGCTTACAGGTTAACATGTCAAGAAAACACAATTTTTTGATGATCAAAACTACCCAAATTTAGACACCTCCTTTTCTGAAAAAGTGGACAGGTCCGGACCTGTTGAAAAAAATTTAATTTTGGCCAATTTTATTTCTTCATAATTTCGATGCCCGAGCTTTAGAAATAGCTTACAGGTTAACATGTCAAGAAAACACAATTTTTTGATGATCAAAACTACCCAAATTTAGACACCTACTTTTCTGAAAAAGTGGACAGGTCCGGACCTGTTGAAAAAAAATAAATTTTGGCCAATTTTATTTCTTCATAATTTCGATGCCCGAGCTTTAGAAATAGCTTACAGGTTAACATGTCAAGAAAACACAATTTTTTGATGATCAAAACTACCCAAATTTAGACACCTCCTTTTCTGAAAAAGTGGACAGGTCCGGACCTTTTGAAAAAAATAAATTTTGGCCAATTTTATTTCTTCATAATTTCGATGCCCGAGCTTTAGAAATAGCTTACAGGTTAACATGTCAAGAAAACACAATTTTTGATGATCAAAACTACCCAAATTTAGACACCTACTTTTCTGAAAAAGTGGACAGGTCCGGACCTGTTGAAAAAAAATAAATTTTGGCCAATTTTATTTCTTCATAATTTCGATGCCCGAGCTTTAGAAATAGCTTACAGGTTAACATGTCAAGAAAACACAATTTTTTGATGATCAAAACTACCCAAAATTTAGACACCTCCTTTTCTGAAAAAGTGGACAGGTCCGGACCTTTTGAAAAAAATAAATTTTGGCCAATTTTATTTCTTCATAATTTCGATGCCCGAGCTTTAGAAATAGCTTACAGGTTAACATGTCAAGAAAACACAATTTTTGATGATCAAAACTACCCAAATTTAGACACCTACTTTTCTGAAAAAGTGGACAGGTCCGGACCTGTTGAAAAAAAATAAATTTTGGCCAATTTTATTTCTTCATAATTTCGATGCCCGAGCTTTAGAAATAGCTTACAGGTTAACATGTCAAGAAAACACAATTTTTTGATGATCAAAACTACCCAAATTTAGACACCTCCTTTTCTGAAAAAGTGGACAGGTCCGGACCTGTTGAAAAAAATTTAATTTTGGCCAATTTTATTTCTTCATAATTTCGATGCCCGAGCTTTAGAAATAGCTTACAGGTTAACATGTCAAGAAAACACAATTTTTTGATGATCAAAACTACCCAAATTTAGACACCTACTTTTCTGAAAAAGTGGACAGGTCCGGACCTGTTGAAAAAAAATAAATTTTGGCCAATTTTATTTCTTCATAATTTCGATGCCCGAGCTTTAGAAATAGCTTACAGGTTAACATGTCAAGAAAACACAATTTTTTGATGATCAAAACTACCCAAATTTAGACACCTACTTTTCTGAAAAAGTGGACAGGTCCGGACCTGTTGAAAAAAATTAAATTTTGGCCAATTTTATTTCTTCATAATTTCGATGCCCGAGCTTTAGAAATAGCTTACAGGTTAACATGTCAAGAAAACACAATTTTTTGATGATCAAAACTACCCAAATTTAGACACCTACTTTTCTGAAAAAGTGGACAGGTCCGGACCTGTTGAAAAAAATTAAATTTTGGCCAATTTTATTTCTTCATAATTTCGATGCCCGAGCTTTAGAAATAGCTTACAGGTTAACATGTCAAGAAATCACAATTTTTTGATGATCAAAACTACCCAAATTTAGACACCTCCTTTTCTGAAAAAGTGGACAGGTCCGGACCTGTTGAAAAAAAATAAATTTTGGCCAATTTTATTTCTTCATAATTTCGATGCCCGAGCTTTAGAAATAGCTTACAGGTTAACATGTCAAGAAAACACAATTTTTTGATGATCAAAACTACCCAAATTTAGACACCTACTTTTCTGAAAAAGTGGACAGGTCCGGACCTGTTGAAAAAAATTAAATTTTGGCCAATTTTATTTCTTCATAATTTCGATGCCCGAGCTTTAGAAATAGCTTACAGGTTAACATGTCAAGAAAACACAATTTTTTGATGATCAAAACTACCCAAATTTAGACACCTACTTTTCTGAAAAAGTGGACAGGTCCGGACCTGTTGAAAAAAAATAAATTTTGGCCAATTTTATTTCTTCATAATTTCGATGCCCGAGCTTTAGAAATAGCTTACAGGTTAACATGTCAAGAAAACACAATTTTTTGATGATCAAAACTACCCAAATTTAGACACCTCCTTTTCTGAAAAAGTGGACAGGTCCGGACCTTTTGAAAAAAATAAATTTTGGCCAATTTTATTTCTTCATAATTTCGATGCCCGAGCTTTAGAAATAGCTTACAGGTTAACATGTCAAGAAAACACAATTTTTGATGATCAAAACTACCCAAATTTAGACACCTACTTTTCTGAAAAAGTGGACAGGTCCGGACCTGTTGAAAAAAAATAAATTTTGGCCAATTTTATTTCTTCATAATTTCGATGCCCGAGCTTTAGAAATAGCTTACAGGTTAACATGTCAAGAAAACACAATTTTTTGATGATCAAAACTACCCAAATTTAGACACCTCCTTTTCTGAAAAAGTGGACAGGTCCGGACCTGTTGAAAAAAAATAAATTTTGGCCAATTTTATTTCTTCATAATTTCGATGCCCGAGCTTTAGAAATAGCTTACAGGTTAACATGTCAAGAAAACACAATTTTTTGATGATCAAAACTACCCAAATTTAGACACCTCCTTTTCTGAAAAAGTGGACAGGTCCGGACCTGTTGAAAAAAATAAATTTTGGCCAATTTTATTTCTTCATAATTTCGATGCCCGAGCTTTAGAAATAGCTTACAGGTTAACATGTCAAGAAAACACAATTTTTTGATGATCAAAACTACCCAAATTTAGACACCTACTTTTCTGAAAAAGTGGACAGGTCCGGACCTGTTGAAAAAAATTAAATTTTGGCCAATTTTATTTCTTCATAATTTCGATGCCCGAGCTTTAGAAATAGCTTACAGGTTAACATGTCAAGAAAACACAATTTTTTGATGATCAAAACTACCCAAATTTAGACACCTACTTTTCTGAAAAAGTGGACAGGTCCGGACCTGTTGAAAAAAATTAAATTTTGGCCAATTTTATTTCTTCATAATTTCGATGCCCGAGCTTTAGAAATAGCTTACAGGTTAACATGTCAAGAAAACACAATTTTTTGATGATCAAAACTACCCAAATTTAGACACCTCCTTTTCTGAAAAAGTGGACAGGTCCGGACCTGTTGAAAAAAATTTAATTTTGGCCAATTTTATTTCTTCATAATTTCGATGCCCGAGCTTTAGAAATAGCTTACAGGTTAACATGTCAAGAAAACACAATTTTTTGATGATCAAAACTACCCAAATTTAGACACCTCCTTTTCTGAAAAAGTGGACAGGTCCGGACCTGTTGAAAAAAAATAAATTTTGGCCAATTTTATTTCTTCATAATTTCGATGCCCGAGCTTTAGAAATAGCTTACAGGTTAACATGTCAAGAAAACACAATTTTTTGATGATCAAAACTACCCAAATTTAGACACCTCCTTTTCTGAAAAAGTGGACAGGTCCGGACCTGTTGAAAAAAAATAAATTTTGGCCAATTTTATTTCTTCATAATTTCGATGCCCGAGCTTTAGAAATAGCTTACAGGTTAACATGTCAAGAAAACACAATTTTTTGATGATCAAAACTACCCAAATTTAGACACCTCCTTTTCTGAAAAAGTGGACAGGTCCGGACCTGTTGAAAAAAATAAATTTTGGCCAATTTTATTTCTTCATAATTTCGATGCCCGAGCTTTAGAAATAGCTTACAGGTTAACATGTCAAGAAAACACAATTTTTTGATGATCAAAACTACCCAAATTTAGACACCTACTTTTCTGAAAAAGTGGACAGGTCCGGACCTGTTGAAAAAAATAAAATTTTGGCCAATTTTATTTCTTCATAATTTCGATGCCCGAGCTTTAGAAATAGCTTACAGGTTAACATGTCAAGAAAACACAATTTTTTGATGATCAAAACTACCCAAATTTAGACACCTCCTTTTCTGAAAAAGTGGACAGGTCCGGACCTGTTGAAAAAAATTAAATTTTGGCCAATTTTATTTCTTCATAATTTCGATGCCCGAGCTTTAGAAATAGCTGACAGGTTAACATGTCAAGAAAACACAATTTTTTGATGATCAAAACTACCCAAATTTAGACACCTCCTTTTCTGAAAAAGTGGACAGGTCCGGACCTGTTGAAAAAAAATAAATTTTGGCCAATTTGATTTCTTCATAATTTCGATGCCCGAGCTTTAGAAATAGCTTACAGGTTAACATGTCAAGAAAACACAATTTTTTGATGATCAAAACTACCCAAATTTAGACACCTACTTTTCTGAAAAAGTGGACAGGTCCGGACCTGTTGAAAAAAAATAAATTTTGGCCAATTTTATTTCTTCATAATTTCGATGCCCGAGCTTTAGAAATAGCTTACAGGTTAACATGTCAAGAAAACACAATTTTTTGATGATCAAAACTACCCAAATTTAGACACCTACTTTTCTGAAAAAGTGGACAGGTCCGGACCTGTTGAAAAAAATTAAATTTTGGCCAATTTTATTTCTTCATAATTTCGATGCCCGAGCTTTAGAAATAGCTTACAGGTTAACATGTCAAGAAAACACAATTTTTTGATGATCAAAACTACCCAAATTTAGACACCTCCTTTTCTGAAAAAGTGGACAGGTCCGGACCTGTTGAAAAAAATTAAATTTTGGCCAATTTTATTTCTTCATAATTTCGATGCCCGAGCTTTAGAAATAGCTTACAGGTTAACATGTCAAGAAAACACAATTTTTTGATGATCAAAACTACCCAAATTTAGACACCTCCTTTTCTGAAAAAGTGGACAGGTCCGGACCTGTTGAAAAAAATTAAATTTTGGCCAATTTTATTTCTTCATAATTTCGATGCCCGAGCTTTAGAAATAGCTTACAGGTTAACATGTCAAGAAAACACAATTTTTTGATGATCAAAACTACCCAAATTTAGACACCTCCTTTTCTGAAAAAGTGGACAGGTCCGGACCTGTTGAAAAAAAATAAATTTTGGCCAATTTTATTTCTTCATAATTTCGATGCCCGAGCTTTAGAAATAGCTTACAGGTTAACATGTCAAGAAAACACAATTTTTTGATGATCAAAACTACCCAAATTTAGACACCTCCTTTTCTGAAAAAGTGGACAGGTCCGGACCTGTTGAAAAAAATTAAATTTTGGCCAATTTTATTTCTTCATAATTTCGATGCCCGAGCTTTAGAAATAGCTTACAGGTTAACATGTCAAGAAAACACAATTTTTTGATGATCAAAACTACCCAAATTTAGACACCTCCTTTTCTGAAAAAGTGGACAGGTCCGGACCTGTTGAAAAAAAATAAATTTTGGCCAATTTTATTTCTTCATAATTTCGATGCCCGAGCTTTAGAAATAGCTTACAGGTTAACATGTCAAGAAAACACAATTTTTTGATGATCAAAACTACCCAAATTTAGACACCTCCTTTTCTGAAAAAGTGGACAGGTCCGGACCTGTTGAAAAAAAATAAATTTTGGCCAATTTTATTTCTTCATAATTTCGATGCCCGAGCTTTAGAAATAGCTTACAGGTTAACATGTCAAGAAAACACAATTTTTTGATGATCAAAACTACCCAAATTTAGACACCTCCTTTTCTGAAAAAGTGGACAGGTCCGGACCTGTTGAAAAAAATTAAATTTTGGCCAATTTTATTTCTTCATAATTTCGATGCCCGAGCTTTAGAAATAGCTTACAGGTTAACATGTCAAGAAAACACAATTTTTTGATGATCAAAACTACCCAAATTTAGACACCTACTTTTCTGAAAAAGTGGACAGGTCCGGACCTGTTGAAAAAAATTAAATTTTGGCCAATTTTATTTCTTCATAATCTCGATGCCCGAGCTTTAGAAATAGCTTACAGGTTAACATGTCAAGAAAACACAATTTTTTGATGATCAAAACTACCCAAATTTAGACACCTACTTTTCTGAAAAAGTGGACAGGTCCGGACCTGTTGAAAAAAATTAAATTTTGGCCAATTTTATTTCTTCATAATTTCGATGCCCGAGCTTTAGAAATAGCTTACAGGTTAACATGTCAAGAAAACACAATTTTTTGATGATCAAAACTACCCAAATTTAGACACCTCCTTTTCTGAAAAAGTGGACAGGTCCGGACCTGTTGAAAAAAAATAAATTTTGGCCAATTTTATTTCTTCATAATTTCGATGCCCGAGCTTTAGAATAGCTTACAGGTTAACATGTCAAGAAAACACAATTTTTTGATGATCAAAACTACCCAAATTTAGACACCTCCTTTTCTGAAAAAGTGGACAGGTCCGGACCTGTTGAAAAAAAATAAATTTTGGCCAATTTTATTTCTTCATAATTTCGATGCCCGAGCTTTAGAAATAGCTTACAGGTTAACATGTCAAGAAAACACAATTTTTTGATGATCAAAACTACCCAAATTTAGACACCTACTTTTCTGAAAAAGTGGACAGGTCCGGACCTGTTGAAAAAAATTAAATTTTGGCCAATTTTATTTCTTCATAATTTCGATGCCCGAGCTTTAGAAATAGCTTACAGGTTAACATGTCAAGAAAACACAATTTTTTGATGATCAAAACTACCCAAATTTAGACACCTCCTTTTCTGAAAAAGTGGACAGGTCCGGACCTGTTGAAAAAAATTAAATTTTGGCCAATTTTATTTCTTCATAATTTCGATGCCCGAGCTTTAGAAATAGCTTACAGGTTAACATGTCAAGAAAACACAATTTTTTGATGATCAAAACTACCCAAATTTAGACACCTACTTTTCTGAAAAAGTGGACAGGTCCGGACCTGTTGAAAAAAATTAAATTTTGGCCAATTTTATTTCTTCATAATTTCGATGCCCGAGCTTTAGAAATAGCTTACAGGTTAACATGTCAAGAAAACACAATTTTTTGATGATCAAAACTACCCAAATTTAGACACCTCCTTTTCTGAAAAAGTGGACAGGTCCGGACCTGTTGAAAAAAATTAAATTTTGGCCAATTTTATTTCTTCATAATTTCGATGCCCGAGCTTTAGAAATAGCTTACAGGTTAACATGTCAAGAAAACACAATTTTTTGATGATCAAAACTACCCAAATTTAGACACCTACTTTTCTGAAAAAGTGGACAGGTCCGGACCTGTTGAAAAAAATTAAATTTTGGCCAATTATATTTCTTCATAATCTCGATGCCCGAGCTTTAGAAATAGCTTACAGGTTAACATGTCAAGAAAACACAATTTTTTGATGATCAAAACTACCCAAATTTAGACACCTCCTTTTCTGAAAAAGTGGACAGGTCCGGACCTGTTGAAAAAAATAAAATTTTGGCCAATTTTATTTCTTCATAATTTCGATGCCCGAGCTTTAGAAATAGCTTACAGGTTAACATGTCAAGAAAACACAATTTTTTGATGATCAAAACTACCCAAATTTAGACACCTCCTTTTCTGAAAAAGTGGACAGGTCCGGACCTGTTGAAAAAAAATAAATTTTGGCCAATTTTATTTCTTCATAATTTCGATGCCCGAGCTTTAGAAATAGCTTACAGGTTAACATGTCAAGAAAACACAATTTTTTGATGATCAAAACTACCCAAATTTAGACACCTCCTTTTCTGAAAAAGTGGACAGGTCCGGACCTGTTGAAAAAAAATAAATTTTGGCCAATTTTATTTCTTCATAATTTCGATGCCCGAGCTTTAGAAATAGCTTACAGGTTAACATGTCAAGAAAACACAATTTTTTGATGATCAAAACTACCCAAATTTAGACACCTCCTTTTCTGAAAAAGTGGACAGGTCCGGACCTGTTGAAAAAAATTAAATTTTGGCCAATTTTATTTCTTCATAATTTCGATGCCCGAGCTTTAGAAATAGCTTACAGGTTAACATGTCAAGAAAACACAATTTTTTGATGATCAAAACTACCCAAATTTAGACACCTCCTTTTCTGAAAAAGTGGACAGGTCCGGACCTGTTGAAAAAAATTAAATTTTGGCCAATTTTATTTCTTCATAATTTCGATGCCCGAGCTTTAGAAATAGCTTACAGGTTAACATGTCAAGAAAACACAATTTTTTGATGATCAAAACTACCCAAATTTAGACACCTACTTTTCTGAAAAAGTGGACAGGTCCGGACCTGTTGAAAAAAATAAAATTTTGGCCAATTTTATTTCTTCATAATTTCGATGCCCGAGCTTTAGAAATAGCTTACAGGTTAACATGTCAAGAAAACACAATTTTTTGATGATCAAAACTACCCAAATTTAGACACCTCCTTTTCTGAAAAAGTGGACAGGTCCGGACCTGTTGAAAAAAAATAAATTTTGGCCAATTTTATTTCTTCATAATTTCGATGCCCGAGCTTTAGAAATAGCTTACAGGTTAACATGTCAAGAAAACACAATTTTTTGATGATCAAAACTACCCAAATTTAGACACCTACTTTTCTGAAAAAGTGGACAGGTCCGGACCTGTTGAAAAAAATTAAATTTTGGCCAATTTTATTTCTTCATAATTTCGATGCCCGAGCTTTAGAAATAGCTTACAGGTTAACATGTCAAGAAAACACAATTTTTTGATGATCAAAACTACCCAAATTTAGACACCTACTTTTCTGAAAAAGTGGACAGGTCCGGACCTGTTGAAAAAAATAAAATTTTGGCCAATTTTATTTCTTCATAATTTCGATGCCCGAGCTTTAGAAATAGCTTACAGGTTAACATGTCAAGAAAACACAATTTTTTGATGATCAAAACTACCCAAATTTAGACACCTCCTTTTCTGAAAAAGTGGACAGGACCGGACCTGTTGAAAAAAATTAAATTTTGGCCAATTTTATTTCTTCATAATTTCGATGCCCGAGCTTTAGAAATAGCTTACAGGTTAACATGTCAAGAAAACACAATTTTTTGATGATCAAAACTACCCAAATTTAGACACCTCCTTTTCTGAAAAAGTGGACAGGTCCGGACCTGTTGAAAAAAATTAAATTTTGGCCAATTTTATTTCTTCATAATTTCGATGCCCGAGCTTTAGAAATAGCTTACAGGTTAACATGTCAAGAAAACACAATTTTTTGATGATCAAAACTACCCAAATTTAGACACCTCCTTTTCTGAAAAAGTGGACAGGTCCGGACCTGTTGAAAAAAATTAAATTTTGGCCAATTTTATTTCTTCATAATTTCGATGCCCGAGCTTTAGAAATAGCTTACAGGTTAACATGTCAAGAAAACACAATTTTTTGATGATCAAAACTACCCAAATTTAGACACCTCCTTTTCTGAAAAAGTGGACAGGTCCGGACCTGTTGAAAAAAATTAAATTTTGGCCAATTTTATTTCTTCATAATTTCGATGCCCGAGCTTTAGAAATAGCTTACAGGTTAACATGTCAAGAAAACACAATTTTTTGATGATCAAAACTACCCAAATTTAGACACCTACTTTTCTGAAAAAGTGGACAGGTCCGGACCTGTTGAAAAAAATAAAATTTTGGCCAATTTTATTTCTTCATAATTTCGATGCCCGAGCTTTAGAAATAGCTTACAGGTTAACATGTCAAGAAAACACAATTTTTTGATGATCAAAACTACCCAAATTTAGACACCTCCTTTTCTGAAAAAGTGGACAGGTCCGGACCTGTTGAAAAAAATAAATTTTGGCCAATTTTATTTCTTCATAATTTCGATGCCCGAGCTTTAGAAATAGCTTACAGGTTAACATGTCAAGAAAACACAATTTTTGAAGATCAAAACTACCCAAATTTAGACACCTACTTTTCTGAAAAAGTGGACAGGTCCGGACCTGTTGAAAAAAATAAAATTTTGGCCAATTTTATTTCTTCATAATTTCGATGCCCGAGCTTTAGAAATAGCTTACAGGTTAACATGTCAAGAAAACACAATTTTTTGATGATCAAAACTACCCAAATTTAGACACCTCCTTTTCTGAAAAAGTGGACAGGTCCGGACCTGTTGAAAAAAAATAAATTTTGGCCAATTTTATTTCTTCATAATTTCGATGCCCGAGCGTTAGAAATAGCTTACAGGTTAACATGTCAAGAAAACACAATTTTTTGATGATCAAAACTACCCAAATTTAGACACCTCCTTTTCTGAAAAAGTGGACAGGTCCGGACCTGTTGAAAAAAAATAAATTTTGGCCAATTTTATTTCTTCATAATTTCGATGCCCGAGCTTTAGAAATAGCTTACAGGTTAACATGTCAAGAAAACACAATTTTTTGATGATCAAAACTACCCAAATTTAGACACCTACTTTTCTGAAAAAGTGGACAGGTCCGGACCTGTTGAAAAAAATAAAATCTTGGCCAATTTTATTTCTTCATAATTTCGATGCCCGAGCGTTAGAAATAGCTTACAGGTTAACATGTCAAGAAAACACAATTTTTTGATGATCAAAACTACCCAAATTTAGACACCTCCTTTTCTGAAAAAGTGGACAGGTCCGGACCTGTTGAAAAAAAATAAATTTTGGCCAATTTTATTTCTTCATAATTTCGATGCCCGAGCTTTAGAAATAGCTTACAGGTTAACATGTCAAGAAAACACAATTTTTTGATGATCAAAACTACCCAAATTTAGACACCTACTTTTCTGAAAAAGTGGACAGGTCCGGACCTGTTGAAAAAAATAAAATCTTGGCCAATTTTATTTCTTCATAATTTCGATGCCCGAGCTTTAGAAATAGCTTACAGGTTAACATGTCAAGAAAACACAATTTTTTGATGATCAAAACTACCCAAATTTAGACACCTCCTTTTCTGAAAAAGTGGACAGGTCCGGACCTGTTGAAAAAAATAAATTTTGGCCAATTTTATTTCTTCATAATTTCGATGCCCGAGCTTTAGAAATAGCTTACAGGTTAACATGTCAAGAAAACACAATTTTTTGATGATCAAAACTACCCAAATTTAGACACCTACTTTTCTGAAAAAGTGGACAGGTCCGGACCTGTTGAAAAAAATAAAATCTTGGCCAATTTTATTTCTTCATAATTTCGATGCCCGAGCTTTAGAAATAGCTTACAGGTTAACATGTCAAGAAAACACAATTTTTTGATGATCAAAACTACCCAAATTTAGACACCTCCTTTTCTGAAAAAGTGGACAGGTCCGGACCTGTTGAAAAAAATAAATTTTGGCCAATTTTATTTCTTCATAATTTCGATGCCCGAGCTTTAGAAATAGCTTACAGGTTAACATGTCAAGAAAACACAATTTTTTGAAGATCAAAACTACCCAAATTTAGACACCTACTTTTCTGAAAAAGTGGACAGGTCCGGACCTGTTGAAAAAAATAAAATTTTGGCCAATTTTATTTCTTCATAATTTCGATGCCCGAGCTTTAGAAATAGCTTACAGGTTAACATGTCAAGAAAACACAATTTTTTGATGATCAAAACTACCCAAATTTAGACACCTCCTTTTCTGAAAAAGTGGACAGGTCCGGACCTGTTGAAAAAAAATAAATTTTGGCCAATTTTATTTCTTCATAATTTCGATGCCCGAGCTTTAGAAATAGCTTACAGGTTAACATGTCAAGAAAACACAATTTTTTGATGATCAAAACTACCCAAATTTAGACACCTCCTTTTCTGAAAAAGTGGACAGGTCCGGACCTGTTGAAAAAAAATAAATTTTGGCCAATTTTATTTCTTCATAATTTCGATGCCCGAGCTTTAGAAATAGCTTACAGGTTAACATGTCAAGAAAACACAATTTTTTGATGATCAAAACTACCCAAATTTAGACACCTCCTTTTCTGAAAAAGTGGACAGGTCCGGACCTGTTGAAAAAAAATAAATTTTGGCCAATTTTATTTCTTCATAATTTCGATGCCCGAGCTTTAGAAATAGCTTACAGGTTAACATGTCAAGAAAACACAATTTTTTGATGATCAAAACTACCCAAATTTAGACACCTCCTTTTCTGAAAAAGTGGACAGGTCCGGACCTGTTGAAAAAAAATAAATTTTGGCCAATTTTATTTCTTCATAATTTCGATGCCCGAGCTTTAGAAATAGCTTACAGGTTAACATGTCAAGAAAACACAATTTTTTGATGATCAAAACTACCCAAATTTAGACACCTCCTTTTCTGAAAAAGTGGACAGGTCCGGACCTTTTGAAAAAAATAAATTTTGGCCAATTTTATTTCTTCATAATTTCGATGCCCGAGCTTTAGAAATAGCTTACAGGTTAACATGTCAAGAAAACACAATTTTTTGATGATCAAAACTACCCAAATTTAGACACCTCCTTTTCTGAAAAAGTGGACAGGTCCGGACCTGTTGAAAAAAAATAAATTTTGGCCAATTTTATTTCTTCATAATTTCGATGCCCGAGCTTTAGAAATAGCTTACAGGTTAACATGTCAAGAAAACACAATTTTTTGATGATCAAAACTACCCAAATTTAGACACCTCCTTTTCTGAAAAAGTGGACAGGTCCGGACCTGTTGAAAAAAATTAAATTTTGGCCAATTTTATTTCTTCATAATTTCGATGCCCGAGCTTTAGAAATAGCTTACAGGTTAACATGTCAAGAAAACACAATTTTTTGATGATCAAAACTACCCAAATTTAGACACCTCCTTTTCTGAAAAAGTGGACAGGTCCGGACCTGTTGAAAAAAAATAAATTTTGGCCAATTTTATTTCTTCATAATTTCGATGCCCGAGCTTTAGAAATAGCTTACAGGTTAACATGTCAAGAAAACACAATTTTTTGATGATCAAAACTACCCAAATTTAGACACCTCCTTTTCTGAAAAAGTGGACAGGTCCGGACCTGTTGAAAAAAATTAAATTTTGGCCAATTTTATTTCTTCATAATTTCGATGCCCGAGCTTTAGAAATAGCTTACAGGTTAACATGTCAAGAAAACACAATTTTTTGATGATCAAAACTACCCAAATTTAGACACCTCCTTTTCTGAAAAAGTGGACAGGTCCGGACCTGTTGAAAAAAAATTAATTTTGGCTAATTTTATTTCTTCATAATTTCGATGCCCGAGCTTTAGAAATAGCTTACAGGTTAACATGTCAAGAAAACACAATTTTTTGATGATCAAAACTACCCAAATTTAGACACCTACTTTTCTGAAAAAGTGGACAGGTCCGGACCTGTTGAAAAAAAATAAATTTTGGCCAATTTTATTTCTTCATAATTTCGATGCCCGAGCTTTAGAAATAGCTTACAGGTTAACATGTCAAGAAAACACAATTTTTTGATGATCAAAACTACCCAAATTTAGAACCTCCTTTTCTGAAAAAGTGGACAGGTCCGGACCTGTTGAAAAAAAATAAAATTTTGGCCAATTTTATTTCTTCATAATTTCGATGCCCGAGCTTTAGAAATAGCTTACAGGTTAACATGTCAAGAAAACACAATTTTTTGATGATCAAAACTACCCAAATTTAGACACCTCCTTTTCTGAAAAAGTGGACAGGTCCGGACCTGTTGAAAAAAAATAAATTTTGGCCAATTTTATTTCTTCATAATTTCGATGCCCGAGCTTTAGAAATAGCTTACAGGTTAACATGTCAAGAAAACACAATTTTTTGATGATCAAAACTACCCAAATTTAGACACCTACTTCTGAAAAAGTGGACAGGTCCGGACCTGTTGAAAAAAAATAAATTTTGGCCAATTTTATTTCTTCATAATTTCGATGCCCGAGCTTTAGAAATAGCTTACAGGTTAACATGTCAAGAAAACACAATTTTTTGATGATCAAAACTACCCAAATTTAGACACCTCCTTTTCTGAAAAAGTGGACAGGTCCGGACCTGTTGAAAAAAAATAAATTTTGGCCAATTTTATTTCTTCATAATTTCGATGCCCGAGCTTTAGAAATAGCTTACAGGTTAACATGTCAAGAAAACACAATTTTTTGATGATCAAAACTACCCAAATTTAGACACCTCCTTTTCTGAAAAAGTGGACAGGTCCGGACCTTTTGAAAAAAATAAATTTTGGCCAATTTTATTTCTTCATAATTTCGATGCCCGAGCTTTAGAAAAAGCTTACAGGTTAACATGTCAAGAAAACACAATTTTTTGATGATCAAAACTACCCAAATTTAGACACCTACTTTTCTGAAAAAGTGGACAGGTCCGGACCTGTTGAAAAAAATAAAATTTTGGCCAATTTTATTTCTTCATAATTTCGATGCCCGAGCTTTAGAAAAAGCTTACAGGTTAACATGTCAAGAAAACACAATTTTTTGATGATCAAAACTACCCAAATTTAGACACCTCCTTTTCTGAAAAAGTGGACAGGTCCGGACCTTTTGAAAAAAATAAATTTTGGCCAATTTTATTTCTTCATAATTTCGATGCCCGAGCTTTAGAAAAAGCTTACAGGTTAACATGTCAAGAAAACACAATTTTTTGATGATCAAAACTACCCAAATTTAGACACCTACTTTTCTGAAAAAGTGGACAGGTCCGGACCTGTTGAAAAAAATAAAATTTTGGCCAATTTTATTTCTTCATAATTTCGATGCCCGAGCTTTAGAAATAGCTTACAGGTTAACATGTCAAGAAAACACAATTTTTTGATGATCAAAACTACCCAAATTTAGACACCTCCTTTTCTGAAAAAGTGGACAGGTCCGGACCTGTTGAAAAAAATTAAATTTTGGCCAATTTTATTTCTTCATAATTTCGATGCCCGAGCTTTAGAAATAGCTTACAGGTTAACATGTCAAGAAAACACAATTTTTTGATGATCAAAACTACCCAAATTTAGACACCTCCTTTTCTGAAAAAGTGGACAGGTCCGGACCTGTTGAAAAAAAATAAATTTTGGCCAATTTTATTTCTTCATAATTTCGATGCCCGAGCGTTAGAAATAGCTTACAGGTTAACATGTCAAGAAAACACAATTTTTTGATGATCAAAACTACCCAAATTTAGAACCTCCTTTTCTGAAAAAGTGGACAGGTCCGGACCTGTTGAAAAAAATAAAATTTTGGCCAATTTTATTTCTTCATAATTTCGATGCCCGAGCTTTAGAAATAGCTTACAGGTTAACATGTCAAGAAAACACAATTTTTTGATGATCAAAACTACCCAAATTTAGACACCTCCTTTTCTGAAAAAGTGGACAGGTCCGGACCTGTTGAAAAAAATTAAATTTTGGCCAATTTTATTTCTTCATAATTTCGATGCCCGAGCTTTAGAAATAGCTTACAGGTTAACATGTCAAGAAAACACAATTTTTTGATGATCAAAACTACCCAAATTTAGACACCTCCTTTTCAGAAAAAGTGGACAGGTCCGGACCTGTTGAAAAAAATAAAATTTTGGCCAATTTTATTTCTTCATAATTTCGATGCCCGAGCTTTAGAAATAGCTTACAGGTTAACATGTCAAGAAAACACAATTTTTTGATGATCAAAACTACCCAAATTTAGACACCTCCTTTTCTGAAAAAGTGGACAGGTCCGGACCTGTTGAAAAAAATAAAATTTTGGCCAATTTTATTTCTTCATAATTTCGATGCCCGAGCTTTAGAAATAGCTTAAAGGTTAACATGTCAAGAAAACACAATTTTTTGATGATCAAAACTACCCAAATTTAGACACCTCCTTTTCTGAAAAAGTGGACAGGTCCGGACCTGTTGAAAAAAAATAAATTTTGGCCAATTTTATTTCTTCATAATTTCGATGCCCGAGCTTTAGAAATAGCTTACAGGTTAACATGTCAAGAAAACACAATTTTTTGATGATCAAAACTACCCAAATTTAGACACCTCCTTTTCTGAAAAAGTGGACAGGTCCGGACCTGTTGAAAAAAATAAAATTTTGGCCAATTTTATTTCTTCATAATTTCGATGCCCGAGCTTTAGAAATAGCTTACAGGTTAACATGTCAAGAAAACACAATTTTTTGATGATCAAAACTACCCAAATTTAGACACCTCCTTTTCTGAAAAAGTGGACAGGTCCGGACCTTTTGAAAAAAATAAATTTTGGCCAATTTTATTTCTTCATAATTTCGATGCCCGAGCTTTAGAAATAGCTTACAGGTTAACATGTCAAGAAAACACAATTTTTTGATGATCAAAACTACCCAAATTTAGACACCTCCTTTTCTGAAAAAGTGGACAGGTCCGGACCTGTTGAAAAAAAAAAATTTTGGCCAATTTTATTTCTTCATAATTTCGATGCCCGAGCTTTAGAAATAGCTTACAGGTTAACATGTCAAGAAAACACAATTTTTTGATGATCAAAACTACCCAAATTTAGACACCTCCTTTTCTGAAAAAGTGGACAGGTCCGGACCTTTTGAAAAAAATAAATTTTGGCCAATTTTATTTCTTCATAATTTCGATGCCCGAGCTTTAGAAATAGCTTACAGGTTAACATGTCAAGAAAACACAATTTTTTGATGATCAAAACTACCCAAATTTAGACACCTACTTTTCTGAAAAAGTGGACAGGTCCGGACCTGTTGAAAAAAAATAAATTTTGGCCAATTTTATTTCTTCATAATTTCGATGCCCGAGCTTTAGAAATAGCTTACAGGTTAACATGTCAAGAAAACACAATTTTTTGATGATCAAAACTACCCAAATTTAGACACCTCCTTTTCTGAAAAAGTGGACAGGTCCGGACCTGTTGAAAAAAAATAAATTTTGGCCAATTTTATTTCTTCATAATTTCGATGCCCGAGCTTTAGAAATAGCTTACAGGTTAACATGTCAAGAAAACACAATTTTTTGATGATCAAAACTACCCAAATTTAGACACCTCCTTTTCTGAAAAAGTGGACAGGTCCGGACCTGTTGAAAAAAAATAAATTTTGGCCAATTTTATTTCTTCATAATTTCGATGCCCGAGCTTTAGAAATAGCTTACAGGTTAACATGTCAAGAAAACACAATTTTTTGATGATCAAAACTACCCAAATTTAGACACCTCCTTTTCTGAAAAAGTGGACAGGTCCAGACCTGTTGAAAAAAATTAAATTTTGGCCAATTTTATTTCTTCATAATTTCGATGCCCGAGCTTTAGAAATAGCTTACAGGTTAACATGTCAAGAAAACACAATTTTTTGATGATCAAAACTACCCAAATTTAGACACCTACTTTTCTGAAAAAGTGGACAGGTCCGGACCTGTTGAAAAAAAATAAATTTTGGCCAATTTTATTTCTTCATAATTTCGATGCCCGAGCTTTAGAAATAGCTTACAGGTTAACATGTCAAGAAAACACAATTTTTTGATGATCAAAACTACCCAAATTTAGACACCTCCTTTTCTGAAAAAGTGGACAGGTCCGGACCTGTTGAAAAAAATTAAATTTTGGCCAATTTTATTTCTTCATAATTTCGATGCCCGAGCTTTAGAAATAGCTTAAAGGTTAACATGTCAAGAAAACACAATTTTTTGATGATCAAAACTACCCAAATTTAGACACCTACTTTTCTGAAAAAGTGGACAAGTCCGGACCTGTTGAAAAAAAATAAATTTTGGCCAATTTTATTTCTTCATAATTTCGATGCCCGAGCTTTAGAAATAGCTTACAGGTTAACATGTCAAGAAAACACAATTTTTTGATGATCAAAACTACCCAAATTTAGACACCTCCTTTTCTGAAAAAGAGGACAGGTCCGGACCTTTTGAAAAAAATAAATTTTGGCCAATTTTATTTCTTCATAATTTCGATGCCCGAGCTTTAGAAATAGCTTACAGGTTAACATGTCAAGAAAACACAATTTTTTGATGATCAAAACTACCCAAATTTAGACACCTACTTTTCTGAAAAAGTGGACAGGTCCGGACCTGTTGAAAAAAAATAAATTTTGGCCAATTTTATTTCTTCATAATTTCGATGCCCGAGCTTTAGAAATAGCTTACAGGTTAACATGTCAAGAAAACACAATTTTTTGATGATCAAAACTACCCAAATTTAGACACCTCCTTTTCTGAAAAAGTGGACAGGTCCGGACCTTTTGAAAAAAATAAATTTTGGCCAATTTTATTTCTTCATAATTTCGATGCCCGAGCTTTAGAAATAGCTTACAGGTTAACATGTCAAGAAAACACAATTTTTTGATGATCAAAACTACCCAAATTTAGACACCTACTTTTCTGAAAAAGTGGACAGGTCCGGACCTGTTGAAAAAAAATAAATTTTGGCCAATTTTATTTCTTCATAATTTCGATGCCCGAGCTTTAGAAATAGCTTACAGGTTAACATGTCAAGAAAACACAATTTTTTGATGATCAAAACTACCCAAATTTAGACACCTCCTTTTCTGAAAAAGTGGACAGGTCCAGACCTGTTGAAAAAAATAAAATTTTGGCCAATTTTATTTCTTCATAATTTCGATGCCCGAGCTTTAGAAATAGCTTAAAGGTTAACATGTCAAGAAAACACAATTTTTTGATGATCAAAACTACCCAAATTTAGACACCTCCTTTTCTGAAAAAGTGGACAGGTCCGGACCTGTTGAAAAAAAATAAATTTTGGCCAATTTTATTTCTTCATAATTTCGATGCCCGAGCTTTAGAAATAGCTTACAGGTTAACATGTCAAGAAAACACAATTTTTTGATGATCAAAACTACCCAAATTTAGACACCTCCTTTTCTGAAAAAGTGGACAGGTCCGGACCTGTTGAAAAAAATAAAATTTTGGCCAATTTTATTTCTTCATAATTTCGATGCCCGAGCTTTAGAAATAGCTTACAGGTTAACATGTCAAGAAAACACAATTTTTTGATGATCAAAACTACCCAAATTTAGACACCTCCTTTTCTGAAAAAGTGGACAGGTCCGGACCTTTTGAAAAAAATAAATTTTGGCCAATTTTATTTCTTCATAATTTCGATGCCCGAGCTTTAGAAATAGCTTACAGGTTAACATGTCAAGAAAACACAATTTTTTGATGATCAAAACTACCCAAATTTAGACACCTCCTTTTCTGAAAAAGTGGACAGGTCCGGACCTGTTGAAAAAAAAAAATTTTGGCCAATTTTATTTCTTCATAATTTCGATGCCCGAGCTTTAGAAATAGCTTACAGGTTAACATGTCAAGAAAACACAATTTTTTGATGATCAAAACTACCCAAATTTAGACACCTCCTTTTCTGAAAAAGTGGACAGGTCCGGACCTTTTGAAAAAAATAAATTTTGGCCAATTTTATTTCTTCATAATTTCGATGCCCGAGCTTTAGAAATAGCTTACAGGTTAACATGTCAAGAAAACACAATTTTTTGATGATCAAAACTACCCAAATTTAGACACCTACTTTTCTGAAAAAGTGGACAGGTCCGGACCTGTTGAAAAAAAATAAATTTTGGCCAATTTTATTTCTTCATAATTTCGATGCCCGAGCTTTAGAAATAGCTTACAGGTTAACATGTCAAGAAAACACAATTTTTTGATGATCAAAACTACCCAAATTTAGACACCTCCTTTTCTGAAAAAGTGGACAGGTCCGGACCTGTTGAAAAAAAATAAATTTTGGCCAATTTTATTTCTTCATAATTTCGATGCCCGAGCTTTAGAAATAGCTTACAGGTTAACATGTCAAGAAAACACAATTTTTTGATGATCAAAACTACCCAAATTTAGACACCTCCTTTTCTGAAAAAGTGGACAGGTCCGGACCTGTTGAAAAAAAATAAATTTTGGCCAATTTTATTTCTTCATAATTTCGATGCCCGAGCTTTAGAAATAGCTTACAGGTTAACATGTCAAGAAAACACAATTTTTTGATGATCAAAACTACCCAAATTTAGACACCTCCTTTTCTGAAAAAGTGGACAGGTCCAGACCTGTTGAAAAAAATTAAATTTTGGCCAATTTTATTTCTTCATAATTTCGATGCCCGAGCTTTAGAAATAGCTTACAGGTTAACATGTCAAGAAAACACAATTTTTTGATGATCAAAACTACCCAAATTTAGACACCTCCTTTTCTGAAAAAGTGGACAGGTCCGGACCTGTTGAAAAAAAATAAATTTTGGCCAATTTTATTTCTTCATAATTTCGATGCCCGAGCTTTAGAAATAGCTTACAGGTTAACATGTCAAGAAAACACAATTTTTTGATGATCAAAACTACCCAAATTTAGACACCTCCTTTTCTGAAAAAGTGGACAGGTCCAGACCTGTTGAAAAAAATTAAATTTTGGCCAATTTTATTTCTTCATAATTTCGATGCCCGAGCTTTAGAAATAGCTTACAGGTTAACATGTCAAGAAAACACAATTTTTTGATGATCAAAACTACCCAAATTTAGACACCTACTTTTCTGAAAAAGTGGACAGGTCCGGACCTGTTGAAAAAAAAAAAATTTTGGCCAATTTTATTTCTTCATAATTTCGATGCCCGAGCTTTAGAAATAGCTTACAGGTTAACATGTCAAGAAAACACAATTTTTTGATGATCAAAACTACCCAAATTTAGACACCTCCTTTTCTGAAAAAGTGGACAGGTCCGGACCTGTTGAAAAAAATTAAATTTTGGCCAATTTTATTTCTTCATAATTTCGATGCCCGAGCTTTAGAAATAGCTTACAGGTTAACATGTCAAGAAAACACAATTTTTTGATGATCAAAACTACCCAAATTTAGACACCTACTTTTCTGAAAAAGTGGACAAGTCCGGACCTGTTGAAAAAAAATAAATTTTGGCCAATTTTATTTCTTCATAATTTCGATGCCCGAGCTTTAGAAATAGCTTACAGGTTAACATGTCAAGAAAACACAATTTTTTGATGATCAAAACTACCCAAATTTAGACACCTCCTTTTCTGAAAAAGTGGACAGGTCCGGACCTTTTGAAAAAAATAAATTTTGGCCAATTTTATTTCTTCATAATTTCGATGCCCGAGCTTTAGAAATAGCTTACAGGTTAACATGTCAAGAAAACACAATTTTTTGATGATCAAAACTACCCAAATTTAGACACCTCCTTTTCTGAAAAAGTGGACAGGTCCCGACCTGTTGAAAAAAATTATATTTTGGCCAATTTTATTTCTTCATAATTTCGATGCCCGAGCTTTAGAAATAGCTTACAGGTTAACATGTCAAGAAAACACAATTTTTTGATGATCAAAACTACCCAAATTTAGACACCTCCTTTTCTGAAAAAGTGGACAGGTCCGGACCTGTTGAAAAAAATTAAATTTTGGCCAATTTTATTTCTTCATAATTTCGATGCCCGAGCTTTAGAAATAGCTTACAGGTTAACATGTCAAGAAAACACAATTTTTTGATGATCAAACCTACCCAAATTTAGACACCTCCTTTTCTGAAAAAGTGGACAGGTCCGGACCTGTTGAAAAAAATAAAATTTTGGCCAATTTTATTTCTTCATAATTTCGATGCCCGAGCTTTAGAAATAGCTTACAGGTTAACATGTCAAGAAAACATAATTTTTTGATGATCAAAACTACCCAAATTTAGACACCTCCTTTTCTGAAAAAGTGGACAGGTCCGGACCTGTTGAAAAAAATAAATTTTGGCCAATTTTATTTCTTCATAATTTCGATGCCCGAGCTTTAGAAATAGCTTACAGGTTAACATGTCAAGAAAACACAATTTTTTGATGATCAAAACTACCCAAATTTAGACACCTACTTTTCTGAAAAAGTGGACAGGTCCGGACCTGTTGAAAAAAATAAAATTTTGGCCAATTTTATTTCTTCATAATTTCGATGCCCGAGCATTAGAAATAGCTTACAGGTTAACATGTCAAGAAAACACAATTTTTTGATGATCAAAACTACCCAAATTTAGACACCTCCTTTTCTGAAAAAGTGGACAGGTCCGGACCTTTTGAAAAAAATAAATTTTGGCCAATTTTATTTCTTCATAATTTCGATGCCCGAGCTTTAGAAATAGCTTACAGGTTAACATGTCAAGAAATCACAATTTTTTGATGATCAAAACTACCCAAATTTAGACACCTACTTTTCTGAAAAAGTGGACAGGTCCGGACCTGTTGAAAAAAATTAAATTTTGGCCAATTTTATTTCTTCATAATTTCGATGCCCGAGCTTTAGAAATAGCTTACAGGTTAACATGTCAATAAAACACAATTTTTTGATGATCAAAACTACCCAAATTTAGACACCTACTTTTCTGAAAAAGTGGACAGGTCCGGACCTGTTGAAAAAAATTAAATTTTGGCCAATTTTATTTCTTCATAATTTCGATGCCCGAGCTTTAGAAATAGCTTACAGGTTAACATGTCAAGAAAACACAATTTTTTGATGATCAAAACTACCCAAATTTAGACACCTACTTTTCTGAAAAAGTGGACAGGTCCGGACCTGTTGAAAAAAATAAATTTTGGCCAATTTTATTTCTTCATAATTTCGATGCCCGAGCTTTAGAAATAGCTTACAGGTTAACATGTCAAGAAATCACAATTTTTTGATGATCAAAACTACCCAAATTTAGACACCTACTTTTCTGAAAAAGTGGACAGGTCCGGACCTGTTGAAAAAAATTAAATTTTGGCCAATTTTATTTCTTCATAATTTCGATGCCCGAGCTTTAGAAATAGCTTACAGGTTAACATGTCAAGAAAACACAATTTTTTGATGATCAAAACTACCCAAATTTAGACACCTCCTTTTCTGAAAAAGTGGACAGGTCCGGACCTGTTGAAAAAAATTAAATTTTGGCCAATTTTATTTCTTCATAATTTCGATGCCCGAGCTTTAGAAATAGCTTACAGGTTAACATGTCAAGAAAACACAATTTTTTGATGATCAAAACTACCCAAATTTAGACACCTACTTTTCTGAAAAAGTGGACAGGTCCGGACCTGTTGAAAAAAAATAAATTTTGGCCAATTTTATTTCTTCATAATTTCGATGCCCGAGCTTTAGAAATAGCTTACAGGTTAACATGTCAAGAAAACACAATTTTTTGATGATCAAAACTACCCAAATTTAGACACCTCCTTTTCTGAAAAAGTGGACAGGTCCGGACCTTTTGAAAAAAATAAATTTTGGCCAATTTTATTTCTTCATAATTTCGATGCCCGAGCTTTAGAAATAGCTTACAGGTTAACATGTCAAGAAAACACAATTTTTTGATGATCAAAACTACCCAAATTTAGACACCTACTTTTCTGAAAAAGTGGACAGGTCCGGACCTGTTGAAAAAAATAAAATTTTGGCCAATTTTATTTCTTCATAATTTCGATGCCTGAGCTTTAGAAATAGCTTACAGGTTAACATGTCAAGAAAACACAATTTTTTGATGATCAAAACTACCCAAATTTAGACACCTCCTTTTCTGAAAAAGTGGACAGGTCCGGACCTGTTGAAAAAAAATAAATTTTGGCCAATTTTATTTCTTCATAATTTCGATGCCCGAGCTTTAGAAATAGCTTACAGGTTAACATGTCAAGAAAACACAATTTTTTGATGATCAAAACTACCCAAATTTAGACACCTCCTTTTCTGAAAAAGTGGACAGGTCCGGACCTGTTGAAAAAAAATAAATTTTGGCCAATTTTATTTCTTCATAATTTCGATGCCCGAGCTTTAGAAATAGCTTACAGGTTAACATGTCAAGAAAACACAATTTTTTGATGATCAAAACTACCCAAATTTAGACACCTACTTTTCTGAAAAAGTGGACAGGTCCGGACCTGTTGAAAAAAATAAAATTTTGGCCAATTTTATTTCTTCATAATTTCGATGCCCGAGCTTTAGAAATAGCTTACAGGTTAACATGTCAAGAAAACACAATTTTTTGATGATCAAAACTACCCAAATTTAGACACCTCCTTTTCTGAAAAAGTGGACAGGTCCGGACCTGTTGAAAAAAATTAAATTTTGGCCAATTTTATTTCTTCATAATTTCGATGCCCGAGCTTTAGAAATAGCTTACAGGTTAACATGTCAAGAAAACACAATTTTTTGATGATCAAAACTACCCAAATTTAGACACCTACTTTTCTGAAAAAGTGGACAGGTCCGGACCTGTTGAAAAAAAATAAATTTTGGCCAATTTTATTTCTTCATAATTTCGATGCCCGAGCTTTAGAAATAGCTTACAGGTTAACATGTCAAGAAAACACAATTTTTTGATGATCAAAACTACCCAAATTTAGACACCTCCTTTTCTGAAAAAGTGGACAGGTCCGGACCTTTTGAAAAAAATAAATTTTGGCCAATTTTATTTCTTCATAATTTCGATGCCCGAGCTTTAGAAATAGCTTACAGGTTAACATGTCAAGAAAACACAATTTTTTGATGATCAAAACTACCCAAATTTAGACACCTACTTTTCTGAAAAAGTGGACAGGTCCGGACCTGTTGAAAAAAATAAAATTTTGGCCAATTTTATTTCTTCATAATTTCGATGCCCGAGCTTTAGAAATAGCTTACAGGTTAACATGTCAAGAAAACACAATTTTTTGATGATCAAAACTACCCAAATTTAGACACCTCCTTTTCTGAAAAAGTGGACAGGTCCGGACCTGTTGAAAAAAAATAAATTTTGGCCAATTTTATTTCTTCATAATTTCGATGCCCGAGCTTTAGAAATAGCTTACAGGTTAACATGTCAAGAAAACACAATTTTTTGATGATCAAAACTACCCAAATTTAGACACCTCCTTTTCTGAAAAAGTGGACAGGTCCGGACCTGTTGAAAAAAATAAAATTTTGGCCAATTTTATTTCTTCATAATTTCGATGCCCGAGCTTTAGAAATAGCTTACAGGTTAACATGTCAAGAAAACACAATTTTTTGATGATCAAAACTACCCAAATTTAGACACCTCCTTTTCTGAAAAAGTGGACAGGTCCGGACCTGTTGAAAAAAAATAAATTTTGGCCAATTTTATTTCTTCATAATTTCGATGCCCGAGCTTTAGAAATAGCTTACAGGTTAACATGTCAAGAAAACACAATTTTTTGATGATCAAAACTACCCAAATTTAGACACCTCCTTTTCTGAAAAAGTGGACGGTCCGGACCTGTTGAAAAAAATTAAATTTTGGCCAATTTTATTTCTTCATAATTTCGATGCCCGAGCTTTAGAAATAGCTTACAGGTTAACATGTCAAGAAAACACAATTTTTTGATGATCAAAACTACCCAAATTTAGACACCTCCTTTTCTGAAAAAGTGGACAGGTCCGGACCTGTTGAAATAAATTAAATTTTGGCCAATTTTATTTCTTCATAATTTCGATGCCCGAGCTTTAGAAATAGCTTACAGGTTAACATGTCAAGAAAACACAATTTTTTGATGATCAAAACTACCCAAATTTAGACACCTCCTTTTCTGAAAAAGTGGACAGGTCCGGACCTGTTGAAAAAAATAAAATTTTGGCCAATTTTATTTCTTCATAATTTCGATGCCCGAGCTTTAGAAATAGCTTACAGGTTAACATGTCAAGAAAACACAATTTTTTGATGATCAAACCTACCCAAATTTAGACACCTACTTTTCTGAAAAAGTGGACAGGTCCGGACCTGTTGAAAAAAATTAAATTTTGGCCAATTTTATTTCTTCATAATTTCGATGCCCGAGCTTTAGAAATAGCTTACAGGTTAACATGTCAAGAAAACACAATTTTTTGATGATCAAAACTACCCAAATTTAGACACCTCCTTTTCTGAAAAAGTGGACAGGTCCGGACCTGTTGAAAAAAATAAAATTTTGGCCAATTTTATTTCTTCATAATTTCGATGCCCGAGCTTTAGAAATAGCTTACAGGTTAACATGTCAAGAAAACACAATTTTTTGATGATCAAACCTACCCAAATTTAGACACCTACTTTTCTGAAAAAGTGGACAGGTCCGGACCTGTTGAAAAAAATTAAATTTTGGCCAATTTTATTTCTTCATAATTTCGATGCCCGAGCTTTAGAAATAGCTTACAGGTTAACATGTCAAGAAAACACAATTTTTTGATGATCAAAACTACCCAAATTTAGACACCTCCTTTTCTGAAAAAAGTGGACAGGTCCCGACCTGTTGAAATAAATTAAATTTTGGCCAATTTTATTTCTTCATAATTTCGATGCCCGAGCTTTAGAAATAGCTTACAGGTTAACATGTCAAGAAAACACAATTTTTTGATGATCAAAACTACCCAAATTTAGACACCTCCTTTTCTGAAAAAGTGGACAGGTCCGGACCTGTTGAAAAAAATAAAATTTTGGCCAATTTTATTTCTTCATAATTTCGATGCCCGAGCTTTAGAAATAGCTTACAGGTTAACATGTCAAGAAAACACAATTTTTTGATGATCAAACCTACCCAAATTTAGACACCTACTTTTCTGAAAAAGTGGACAGGTCCGGACCTGTTGAAAAAAAATAAATTTTGGCCAATTTTATTTCTTCATAATTTCGATGCCCGAGCTTTAGAAATAGCTTACAGGTTAACATGTCAAGAAAACACAATTTTTTGATGATCAAAACTACCCAAATTTAGACACCTCCTTTTCTGAAAAAGTGGACAGGTCCGGACCTGTTGAAAAAAAATAAATTTTGGCCAATTTTATTTCTTCATAATTTCGATGCCCGAGCTTTAGAAATAGCTTACAGGTTAACATGTCAAGAAAACACAATTTTTTGATGATCAAACCTACCCAAATTTAGACACCTCCTTTTCTGAAAAAGTGGACAGGTCCGGACCTGTTGAAAAAAATTAAATTTTGGCCAATTTTATTTCTTCATAATTTCGATGCCCGAGCTTTAGAAATAGCTTACAGGTTAACATGTCAAGAAAACACAATTTTTTGATGATCAAACCTACCCAAATTTAGACACCTCCTTTTCTGAAAAAGTGGACAGGTCCGGACCTGTTGAAAAAAATAAATTTTGGCCAATTTTATTTCTTCATAATTTCGATGCCCGAGCTTTAGAAATAGCTTACAGGTTAACATGTCAAGAAAACACAATTTTTTGATGATCAAAACTACCCAAATTTAGACACCTCCTTTTCTGAAAAAGTGGACAGGTCCGGACCTGTTGAAAAAAAATAAATTTTGGCCAATTTTATTTCTTCATAATTTCGATGCCCGAGCTTTAGAAATAGCTTACAGGTTAACATGTCAAGAAAACACAATTTTTTGATGATCAAAACTACCCAAATTTAGACACCTCCTTTTCTGAAAAAAGTGGACAGGTCCCGACCTGTTGAAATAAATTAAATTTTGGCCAATTTTATTTCTTCATAATTTCGATGCCCGAGCTTTAGAAATAGCTTACAGGTTAACATGTCAAGAAAACACAATTTTTTGATGATCAAAACTACCCAAATTTAGACACCTCCTTTTCTGAAAAAGTGGACAGGTCCGGACCTGTTGTAAAAAATAAAATTTTGGCCAATTTTATTTCTTCATAATTTCGATGCCCGAGCTTTAGAAATAGCTTACAGGTTAACATGTCAAGAAAACACAATTTTTTGATGATCAAAACTACCCAAATTTAGACACCTCCTTTTCTGAAAAAGTGGACAGGTCCGGACCTGTTGAAAAAAAATAAATTTTGGCCAATTTTATTTCTTCATAATTTCGATGCCCGAGCTTTAGAAATAGCTTACAGGTTAACATGTCAAGAAAACACAATTTTTTGATCATCAAAACTACCCAAATTTAGACACCTCCTTTTCTGAAAAAGTAGACAGGTCCGGACCTGTTGAAAAAAATAAAATTTTGGCCAATTTTATTTCTTCATAATTTCGATGCCCGAGCTTTAGAAATAGCTTACAGGTTAACATGTCAAGAAAACACAATTTTTTGATGATCAAAACTACCCAAATTTAGACACCTCCTTTTCTGAAAAAGTGGACAGGTCCGGACCTTTTGAAAAAAATAAATTTTGGCCAATTTTATTTCTTCATAATTTCGATGCCCGAGCTTTAGAAATAGCTTACAGGTTAACATGTCAAGAAAACACAATTTTTTGATGATCAAAACTACCCAAATTTAGACACCTCCTTTTCTGAAAAAGTGGACAGGTCCGGACCTGTTGAAAAAAATAAATTTTGGCCAATTTTATTTCTTCATAATTTCGATGCCCGAGCTTTAGAAATAGCTTACAGGTTAACATGTCAAGAAAACACAATTTTTTGATGATCAAAACTACCCAAATTTAGACACCTCCTTTTCTGAAAAAGTGGACAGGTCCGGACCTGTTGTAAAAAATAAAATTTTGGCCAATTTTATTTCTTCATAATTTCGATGCCCGAGCTTTAGAAATAGCTTACAGGTTAACATGTCAAGAAAACACAATTTTTTGATGATCAAAACTACCCAAATTTAGACACCTCCTTTTCTGAAAAAGTGGACAGGTCCGGACCTGTTGAAAAAAAATAAATTTTGGCCAATTTTATTTCTTCATAATTTCGATGCCCGAGCTTTAGAAATAGCTTACAGGTTAACATGTCAAGAAAACACAATTTTTTGATCATCAAAACTACCCAAATTTAGACACCTCCTTTTCTGAAAAAGTAGACAGGTCCGGACCTGTTGAAAAAAATTAAATTTTGGCCAATTTTATTTCTTCATAATTTCGATGCCCGAGCTTTAGAAATAGCTTACAGGTTAACATGTCAAGAATACACAATTTTTTGATGATCAAAACTACCCAAATTTAGACACCTCCTTTTCTGAAAAAGTGGACAGGTCTGGACCTGTTGAAAAAAATTAAATTTTGGCCAATTTTATTTCTTCATAATTTCGATGCCCGAGCTTTAGAAATAGCTTACAGGTTAACATGTCAAGAAAACACAATTTTTTGATGATCAAAACTACCCAAATTTAGACACCTCCTTTTCTGAAAAAGTGGACAGGTCCCGACCTGTTGAAAAAAATTAAATTTTGGCCAATTTTATTTCTTCATAATTTCGATGCCCAAGCTTTAGAAATAGCTTACAGGTTAACATGTCAAGAAAACACAATTTTTTGATGATCAAAACTACCCAAATTTAGACACCTCCTTTTCTGAAAAAGTGGACAGGTCCGGACCTGTTGAAAAAAATAAAATTTTGGCCAATTTTATTTCTTCATAATTTCGATGCCCGAGCTTTAGAAATAGCTTACAGGTTAACATGTCAAGAAAACACAATTTTTTGATGATCAAAACTACCCAAATTTAGACACCTCCTTTTCTGAAAAAGTGGACAGGTCCGGACCTGTTGAAAAAAATAAAATTTTGGCCAATTTTATTTCTTCATAATTTCGATGCCCGAGCTTTAGAAATAGCTTACAGGTTAACATGTCAAGAAAACACAATTTTTTGATGATCAAAACTACCCAAATTTAGACACCTCCTTTTCTGAAAAAGTGGACAGGTCCGGACCTGTTGAAAAAAATTAAATTTTGGCCAATTTTATTTCTTCATAATTTCGATGCCCGAGCTTTAGAAATAGCTTACAGGTTAACATGTCAAGAAAACACAATTTTTTGATGATCAAAACTACCCAAATTTAGACACCTCCTTTTCTGAAAAAGTGGACAGGTCCGGACCTGTTGAAAAAAATTAAATTTTGGCCAATTTTATTTCTTCATAATTTCGATGCCCGAGCTTTAGAAATAGCTTACAGGTTAACATGTCAAGAAAACACAATTTTTTGATGATCAAAACTACCCAAATTTAGACACCTCCTTTTCTGAAAAAGTGGACAGGTCCGGACCTGTTGAAAAAAAATAAATTTTGGCCAATTTTATTTCTTCATAATTTCGATGCCCGAGCTTTAGAAATAGCTTACAGGTTAACATGTCAAGAAAACACAATTTTTTGATGATCAAAACTACCCAAATTTAGACACCTCCTTTTCAGAAAAAGTGGACAGGTCCGGACCTGTTGAAAAAAATAAAATTTTGGCCAATTTTATTTCTTCATAATTTCGATGCCCGAGCTTTAGAAATAGCTTACAGGTTAACATGTCAAGAAAACACAATTTTTTGATGATCAAAACTACCCAAATTTAGACACCTACTTTTCTGAAAAAGTGGACAGGTCCGGACCTGTTGAAAAAAATAAAATTTTGGCCAATTTTATTTCTTCATAATTTCGATGCCCGAGCTTTAGAAATAGCTTACAGGTTAACATGTCAAGAAAACACAATTTTTTGATGATCAAAACTACCCAAATTTAGACACCTCCTTTTCTGAAAAAGTGGACAGGTCCGGACCTGTTGAAAAAAAATAAATTTTGGCCAATTTTATTTCTTCATAATTTCGATGCCCGAGCTTTAGAAATAGCTTACAGGTTAACATGTCAAGAAAACACAATTTTTTGATGATCAAAACTACCCAAATTTAGACACCTCCTTTTCTGAAAAAGTGGACAGGTCCGGACCTGTTGAAAAAAATTAAATTTTGGCCAATTTTATTTCTTCATAATTTCGATGCCCGAGCTTTAGAAATAGCTTACAGGTTAACATGTCAAGAAAACACAATTTTTTGATGATCAAAACTACCCAAATTTAGACACCTCCTTTTCTGAAAAAGTGGACAGGTCCGGACCTGTTGAAAAAAATTAAATTTTGGCCAATTTTATTTCTTCATAATTTCGATGCCCGAGCTTTAGAAATAGCTTACAGGTTAACATGTCAAGAAAACACAATTTTTTGATGATCAAAACTACCCAAATTTAGACACCTCCTTTTCTGAAAAAGTGGACAGGTCCGGACCTGTTGAAAAAAATTAAATTTTGGCCAATTTTATTTCTTCATAATTTCGATGCCCGAGCTTTAGAAATAGCTTACAGGTTAACATGTCAAGAAAACACAATTTTTTGATGATCAAAACTACCCAAATTTAGACACCTCCTTTTCTGAAAAAGTGGACAGGTCCGGACCTGTTGAAAAAAAATAAATTTTGGCCAATTTTATTTCTTCATAATTTCGATGCCCGAGCTTTAGAAATAGCTTACAGGTTAACATGTCAAGAAAACACAATTTTTTGATGATCAAAACTACCCAAATTTAGACACCTCCTTTTCTGAAAAAGTGGACAGGTCCGGACCTGTTGAAAAAAATTAAATTTTGGCCAATGTTATTTCTTCATAATTTCGATGCCCGAGCTTTAGAAATAGCTTACAGGTTAACATGTCAAGAAAACACAATTTTTTGATGATCAAAACTACCCAAATTTAGACACCTCCTTTTCTGAAAAAGTGGACAGGTCCGGACCTGTTGAAAAAAATAAATTTTGGCCAATTT
Organism: Acipenser ruthenus; assembly: GCF_902713425.1. Classification (NCBI taxonomy): domain Eukaryota; kingdom Metazoa; phylum Chordata; class Actinopteri; order Acipenseriformes; family Acipenseridae; genus Acipenser; species Acipenser ruthenus. Next base: position 39,654,611 of record NC_081202.1, on the reverse strand, counting down.
TATTTCTTCATAATTTCGATGCCAGAGCTTTAGAAATAGCTTACAGGTTAACATGTCAAGAAAACACAATTTTTTGATGATCAAAACTACCCAAATTTAGACACCTACTTTTCTGAAAAAGTGGACAGGTCCGGACCTGTTGAAAAAAATAAAATTTTGGCCAATTTTATTTCTTCATAATTTCGATGCCCGAGCTTTAGAAATAGCTTACAGGTTAACATGTCAAGAAAACACAATTTTTTGATGATCAAAACTACCCAAATTTAGACACCTCCTTTTCTGAAAAAGTGGACAGGTCCGGACCTGTTGAAAAAAAATAAATTTTGGCCAATTTGATTTCTTCAAAATTTCGATGCCCAAGCTTTAGAAATAGCTTACAGGTTAACATGTCAAGAAAACACAATTTTTTGATGATCAAAACTACCCAAATTTAGACACCTACTTTTCTGAAAAAGTGGACAGGTCCGGACCTTTTGAAAAAAATAAATTTTGGCCAATTTTATTTCTTCATAATTTCGATGCCCGAGCTTTAGAAATAGCTTACAGGTTAACATGTCAAGAAAACACAATTTTTTGATGATCAAAACTACCCAAATTTAGACACCTACTTTTCTGAAAAAGTGGACAGGTCCGGACCTGTTGAAAAAAAATTAAATTTTGGCCAATTTTATTTCTTCATAATTTCGATGCCCGAGCTTTAGAAATAGCTTACAGGTTAACATGTCAAGAAAACACAATTTTTTGATGATCAAAACTACCCAAATTTAGACACCTCCTTTTCTGAAAAAGTGGACAGGTCCGGACCTGTTGAAAAAAATTAAATTTTGGCCAATTTTATTTCTTCATAATTTCGATGCCCGAGCTTTAGAAATAGCTTACAGGTTAACATGTCAAGAAAACACAATTTTTTGATGATCAAAACTACCCAAATTTAGACACCTCCTTTTCTGAAAAAGTGGACAGGTCCGGACCTGTTGAAAAAAATTAAATTTTGGCCAATTTTATTTCTTCATAATTTCGATGCCCGAGCTTTAGAAATAGCTTACAGGTTAACATGTCAAGAAAACACAATTTTTTGATGATCAAAACTACCCAAATTTAGACACCTCCTTTTCTGAAAAAGTGGACAGGTCCGGACCTGTTGAAAAAAATTAAATTTTGGCCAATTTTATTTCTTCATAATTTCGATGCCCGAGCTTTAGAAATAGCTTACAGGTTAACATGTCAAGAAAACACAATTTTTTGATGATCAAAACTACCCAAATTTAGACACCTCCTTTTCTGAAAAAGTGGACAGGTCCGGACCTGTTGAAAAAAATTAAATTTTGGCCAATTTTATTTCTTCATAATTTCGATGCCCGAGCTTTAGAAATAGCTTACAGGTTAACATGTCAAGAAAACACAATTTTTTGATGATCAAAACTACCCAAATTTAGACACCTCCTTTTCTGAAAAAGTGGACAGGTCCGGGCCTGTTGAAAAAAAATAAATTTTTTCCAATTTTATTTCTTCATAATTTCGATGCCCGAGCTTTAGAAATAGCTTACAGGTTAACATGTCAAGAAAACACAATTTTTTGATGATCAAAACTACCCAAATTTAGACACCTCCTTTTCTGAAAAAGTGGACAGGTCCGGACCTGTTGAAAAAAAATAAATTTTTTCCAATTTTATTTCTTCATAATTTCGATGCCCGAGCTTTAGAAATAGCTTACAGGTTAACATGTCAAGAAAACACAATTTTTTGATGATCAAAACTACCCAAATTTAGACACCTACTTTTCTGAAAAAGTGGACAGGTCCGGACCTGTTGAAAAAAATTAAATTTTGGCCAATTTTATTTCTTCAGAATTTCGATGCCCGAGCTTTAGAAATAGCTTACAGGTTAACAAGTCAAGAAAACACAATTTTTTGATGATCAAAACTACCCAAATTTAGACACCTCCTTTTCTGAAAAAGTGGACAGGTCCGGACCTGTTGAAAAAAATTAAATTTTGGCCAATTTTATTTCTTCATAATTTCGATGCCCGAGCTTTAGAAATAGCTTACAGGTTAACATGTCAAGAAAACACAATTTTTTGATGATCAAAACTACCCAAATTTAGACACCTCCTTTTCTGAAAAAGTGGACAGGTCCGGACCTGTTGAAAAAAATTAAATTTTGGCCAATTTTATTTCTTCATAATTTCGATGCCCGAGCTTTAGAAATAGCTTACAGGTTAACATGTCAAGAAAACACAATTTTTTGATGATCAAAACTACCCAAATTTAGACACCTCCTTTTCTGAAAAAGTGGACAGGTCCGGACCTGTTGAAAAAAATTAAATTTTGGCCAATTTTATTTCTTCATAATTTCGATGCCCGAGCTTTAGAAATAGCTTACAGGTTAACATGTCAAGAAAACACAATTTTTTGATGATCAAAACTACCCAAATTTAGACACCTCCTTTTCTGAAAAAGTGGACAGGTCCGGACCTGTTGAAAAAAAATAAATTTTTTCCAATTTTATTTCTTCATAATTTCGATGCCCGAGCTTTAGAAATAGCTTACAGGTTAACATGTCAAGAAAACACAATTTTTTGATGATCAAAACTACCCAAATTTAGACACCTCCTTTTCTGAAAATGTGGACAGGTCCGGACCTGTTGAAAAAAAATAAATTTTTTCCAATTTTATTTCTTCATAATTTCGATGCCCGAGCTTTAGAAATAGCTTACAGGTTAACATGTCAAGAAAACACAATTTTTTGATGATCAAAACTACCCAAATTTAGACACCTACTTTTCTGAAAAAGTGGACAGGTCCGGACCTGTTGAAAAAAATTAAATTTTGGCCAATTTTATTTCTTCAGAATTTCGATGCCCGAGCTTTAGAAATAGCTTACAGGTTAACAAGTCAAGAAAACACAATTTTTTGATGATCAAAACTACCCAAATTTAGACACCTACTTTTCTGAAAAAGTGGACAGGTCCGGACCTGTTGAAAAAAATTAAATTTTGGCCAATTTTATTTCTTCATAATTTCGATGCCCGAGCTTTAGAAATAGCTTACAGGTTAACATGTCAAGAAAACACAATTTTTTGATGATCAAAACTACCCAAATTTAGACACCTCCTTTTCTGAAAAAGTGGACAGGTCCGGACCTGTTGAAAAAAATTAAATTTTGGCCAATTTTATTTCTTCATAATTTCGATGCCCGAGCTTTAGAAATAGCTTACAGGTTAACATGTCAAGAAAACACAATTTTTTGATGATCAAAACTACCCAAATTTAGACACCTCCTTTTCTGAAAAAGTGGACAGGTCCGGACCTGTTGAAAAAAATTAAATTTTGGCCAATTTTATTTCTTCATAATTTCGATGCCCGAGCTTTAGAAATAGCTTACAGGTTAACATGTCAAGAAAACACAATTTTTTGATGATCAAAACTACCCAAATTTAGACATCTCCTTTTCTGAAAAAGTGGACAGGTCCGGACCTGTTGAAAAAAATTAAATTTTGGCCAATTTTATTTCTTCATAATTTCGATGCCCGAGCTTTAGAAATAGCTTACAGGTTAACATGTCAAGAAAACACAATTTTTTGATGATCAAAACTACCCAAATTTAGACACCTCCTTTTCTGAAAAAGTTTACAGGTCCGGACCTGTTGAAAAAAATAAATTTTTTCCAATTTTATTTCTTCATAATTTCGATGCCCGAGCTTTAGAAATAGCTTACAGGTTAACATGTCAAGAAAACACAATTTTTTGATGATCAAAACTACCCAAATTTAGACACCTCCTTTTCTGAAAAAGTGGACAGGTCCGGACCTGTTGAAAAAAAATAAATTTTTTCCAATTTTATTTCTTCATAATTTCGATGCCCGAGCTTTAGAAATAGCTTACAGGTTAACATGTCAAGAAAACACAATTTTTTGATGATCAAAACTACCCAAATTTAGACACCTACTTTTCTGAAAAAGTGGACAGGTCCGGACCTGTTGAAAAAAATTAAATTTTGGCCAATTTTATTTCTTCATAATTTCGATGCCCGAGCTTTAGAAATAGCTTACAGGTTAACATGTCAAGAAAACACAATTTTTTGATGATCAAAACTACCCAAATTTAGACACCTCCTTTTCTGAAAAAGTGGACAGGTCCGGACCTGTTGAAAAAAATTAAATTTTGGCCAATTTTATTTCTTCATAATTTCGATGCCCGAGCTTTAGAAATAGCTTACAGGTTAACATGTCAAGAAAACACAATTTTTTGATGATCAAAACTACCCAAATTTAGACACCTCCTTTTCTGAAAAAGTGGACAGGTCCGGACCTGTTGAAAAAAATTAAATTTTGGCCAATTTTATTTCTTCATAATTTCGATGCCCGAGCTTTAGAAATAGCTTACAGGTTAACATGTCAAGAAAACACAATTTTTTGATGATCAAAACTACCCAAATTTAGACATCTCCTTTTCTGAAAAAGTGGACAGGTCCGGACCTGTTGAAAAAAATTAAATTTTGGCCAATTTTATTTCTTCATAATTTCGATGCCCGAGCTTTAGAAATAGCTTACAGGTTAACATGTCAAGAAAACACAATTTTTTGATGATCAAAACTACCCAAATTTAGACACCTCCTTTTCTGAAAAAGTGGACAGGTCCGGACCTGTTGAAAAAAATAAATTTTTTCCAATTTTATTTCTTCATAATTTCGATGCCCGAGCTTTAGAAATAGCTTACAGGTTAACATGTCAAGAAAACACAATTTTTTGATGATCAAAACTACCCAAATTTAGACACCTCCTTTTCTGAAAAAGTGGACAGGTCCGGACCTGTTGAAAAAAAATAAATTTTTTCCAATTTTATTTCTTCATAATTTCGATGCCCGAGCTTTAGAAATAGCTTACAGGTTAACATGTCAAGAAAACACAATTTTTTGATGATCAAAACTACCCAAATTTAGACACCTACTTTTCTGAAAAAGTGGACAGGTCCGGACCTGTTGAAAAAAATTAAATTTTGGCCAATTTTATTTCTTCATAATTTCGATGCCCGAGCTTTAGAAATAGCTTACAGGTTAACATGTCAAGAAAACACAATTTTTTGATGATCAAAACTACCCAAATTTAGACACCTCCTTTTCTGAAAAAGTGGACAGGTCCGGACCTGTTGAAAAAAATTAAATTTTGGCCAATTTTATTTCTTCATAATTTCGATGCCCGAGCTTTAGAAATAGCTTACAGGTTAACATGTCAAGAAAACACAATTTTTTGATGATCAAAACTACCCAAATTTAGACACCTCCTTTTCTGAAAAAGTGGACAGGTCCGGACCTGTTGAAAAAAATTAAATTTTGGCCAATTTTATTTCTTCATAATTTCGATGCCCGAGCTTTAGAAATAGCTTACAGGTTAACATGTCAAGAAAACACAATTTTTTGATGATCAAAACTACCCAAATTTAGACACCTCCTTTTCTGAAAAAGTGGACAGGTCCGGACCTGTTGAAAAAAAATAAATTTTGGCCAATTTTATTTCTTCATTATTTCGATGCCCGAGCTTTAGAAATAGCTTACAGGTTAACATGTCAAGAAAACACAATTTTTTGATGATCAAAACTACCCAAATTTAGACACCTCCTTTTCTGAAAAAGTGGACAGGTCCGGACCTGTTGAAAAAAAATAAATTTTGGCCAATTTTATTTCTTCATAATTTCGATGCCCGAGCTTTAGAAATAGCTTACAGGTTAACATGTCAAGAAAACACAATTTTTTGATGATCAAAACTACCCAAATTTAGACACCTACTTTTCTGAAAAAGTGGACAGGTCCGGACCTGTTGAAAAAAAATAAATTTTGGCCAATTTTATTTCTTCATAATTTCGATGCCCGAGCTTTAGAAATAGCTTACAGGTTAACATGTCAAGAAAACACAATTTTTTGATGATCAAAACTACCCAAATTTAGACACCTCCTTTTCTGAAAAAGTTGACAGGTCCGGACCTGTTGAAAAAAATTAAATTTTGGCCAATTTTATTTCTTCATAATTTCGATGCCCGAGCTTTAGAAATAGCTTACAGGTTAACATGTCAAGAAAACACCATTTTTTGATGATCAAAACTACCCAAATTTAGACACCTCCTTTTCTGAAAAAGTGGACAGGTCCGGACCTGTTGAAAAAAATAAAATTTTGGCCAATTTTATTTCTTCATAATTTCGATGCCCGAGCTTTAGAAATAGCTTACAGGTTAACATGTCAAGAAAACACAATTTTTTGATGATCAAAACTACCCAAATTTAGACACCTCCTTTTCTGAAAAAGTGGACAGGTCCGGACCTGTTGAAAAAAATTAAATTTTGGCCAATTTTATTTCTTCATAATTTCGATGCCCGAGCTTTAGAAATAGCTTACAGGTTAACATGTCAAGAAAACACAATTTTTTGATGATCAAAACTACCCAAATTTAGACACCTCCTTTTCTGAAAAAGTGGACAGGTCCGGACCTGTTGAAAAAAAATACATTTTGGCCAATTTTATTTCTTCATAATTTCGATGCCCGAGCTTTAGAAATAGCTTACAGGTTAACATGTCAAGAAAACACAATTTTTTGATGATCAAAACTACCCAAATTTAGACACCTACTTTTCTGAAAAAGTGGACAGGTCCGGACCTGTTGAAAAAAATTAAATTTTGGCCAATTTTATTTCTTCATAATTTCGATGCCCGAGCTTTAGAAATAGCTTACAGCTTAACATGTCAAGAAAACACAATTTTTTGATGATCAAAACTACCCAAATTTAGACACCTCCTTTTCTGAAAAAGTGGACAGGTCCGGACCTGTTGAAAAAAAATAAATTTTGGCCAATTTGATTTCTTCAAAATTTCGATGCCCAAGCTTTAGAAATAGCTTACAGGTTAACATGTCAAGAAAACACAATTTTTTGATGATCAAAACTACCCAAATTTAGACACCTACTTTTCTGAAAAAGTGGACAGGTCCGGACCTTTTGAAAAAAATAAATTTTGGCCAATTTTATTTCTTCATAATTTCGATGCCCGAGCTTTAGAAATAGCTTACAGGTTAACATGTCAAGAAAACACAATTTTTTGATGATCAAAACTACCCAAATTTAGACACCTCCTTTTCTGAAAAAGTGGACAGGTCCGGACCTGTTGAAAAAAATAAAATTTTGGCCAATTTTATTTCTTCATAATTTCGATGCCCGAGCTTTAGAAATAGCTTACAGGTTAACATGTCAAGAAAACACAATTTTTTGATGATCAAAACTACCCAAATTTAGACACCTCCTTTTCTGAAAAAGTGGACAGGTCCGGACCTGTTGAAAAAAAATAAATTTTGGCCAATTTTATTTCTTCATAATTTCGATGCCCGAGCTTTAGAAATAGCTTACAGGTTAACATGTCAAGAAAACACAATTTTTTGATGATCAAAACTACCCAAATTTAGACACCTCCTTTTCTGAAAAAGTGGACAGGTCCGGACCTGTTGAAAAAAAATAAATTTTGGCCAATTTTATTTCTTCATAATTTCGATGCCCGAGCTTTAGAAATAGCTTACAGGTTAACATGTCAAGAAAACACAATTTTTTGATGATCAAAACTACCCAAATTTAGACACCTCCTTTTCTGAAAAAGTGGACAGGTCCGGACCTGTTGAAAAAAATTAAATTTTGGCCAATTTTATTTCTTCATAATTTCGATGCCCGAGCTTTAGAAATAGCTTACAGGTTAACATGTCAAGAAAACACAATTTTTTGATGATCAAAACTACCCAAATTTAGACACCTCCTTTTCTGAAAAAGTGGACAGGTCCGGACCTGTTGAAAAAAAATAAATTTTGGCCAATTTTATTTCTTCATAATTTCGATGCCCGAGCTTTAGAAATAGCTTACAGGTTAACATGTCAAGAAAACACAATTTTTTGATGATCAAAACTACCCAAATTTAGACACCTCCTTTTCTGAAAAAGTGGACAGGTCCGGACCTGTTGAAAAAAAAAAAAATTTTGGCCAATTTTATTTCTTCATAATTTCGATGCCCGAGCTTTAGAAATTGCTTACAGGTTAACATGTCAAGAAAACACAATTTTTTGATGATCAAAACTACCCAAATTTAGACACCTCCTTTTCTGAAAAAGTGGACAGGTCCGGACCTGTTGAAAAAAATTAAATTTTGGCCAATTTTATTTCTTCATAATTTCGATGCCCGAGCTTTAGAAATAGCTTACAGGTTAACATGTCAAGAAAACACAATTTTTGATGATCAAAACTACCCAAATTTAGACACCTCCTTTTCTGAAAAAGTGGACAGGTCCGGACCTGTTGAAAAAAATAAAATTTTGGCCAATTTTATTTCTTCATTATTTCGATGCCCGAGCTTTAGAAATAGCTTACAGGTTAACATGTCAAGAAAACACAATTTTTGATGATCAAAACTACCCAAATTTAGACACCTCCTTTTCTGAAAAAGTGGACAGGTCCGGACCTTTTGAAAAAAATAAATTTTGGCCAATTTTATTTCTTCATAATTTCGATGCCCGAGCTTTAGAAATAGCTTACAGGTTAACATGTCAAGAAAACACAATTTTTTGATGATCAAAACTACCCAAATTTAGACACCTACTTTTCTGAAAAAGTGGACAGGTCCGGACCTGTTGAAAAAAATTAAATTTTGGCCAATTTTATTTCTTCATAATTTCGATGCCCGAGCTTTAGAAATAGCTTACAGGTTAACATGTCAAGAAAACACAATTTTTTGATGATCAAAACTACCCAAATTTAGACACCTCCTTTTCTGAAAAAGTGGACAGGTCCGGACCTGTTGAAAAAAATTAAATTTTGGCCAATTTTATTTCTTCATAATTTCGATGCCCGAGCTTTAGAAATAGCTTACAGGTTAACATGTCAAGAAAACACAATTTTTTGATGATCAAAACTACCCAAATTTAGACACCTCCTTTTCTGAAAAAGTGGACAGGTCCGGACCTGTTGAAAAAAATTAAATTTTGGCCAATTTTATTTCTTCATAATTTCGATGCCCGAGCTTTAGAAATAGCTTACAGGTTAACATGTCAAGAAAACACAATTTTTTGATGATCAAAACTACCCAAATTTAGACACCTCCTTTTCTGAAAAAGTGGACAGGTCCGGACCTGTTGAAAAAAATTAAATTTTGGCCAATTTTATTTCTTCATAATTTCGATGCCCGAGCTTTAGAAATAGCTTACAGGTTAACATGTCAAGAAAACACAATTTTTTGATGATCAAAACTACCCAAATTTAGACACCTCCTTTTCTGAAAAAGTGGACAGGTCCGGACCTGTTGAAAAAAATTAAATTTTGGCCAATTTTATTTCTTCATAATTTCGATGCCCGAGCTTTAGAAATAGCTTACAGGTTAACATGTCAAGAAAACACAATTTTTTGATGATCAAAACTACCCAAATTTAGACACCTCCTTTTCTGAAAAAGTGGACAGGTCCGGACCTGTTGAAAAAAATTAAATTTTGGCCAATTTTATTTCTTCATAATTTCGATGCCCGAGCTTTAGAAATAGCTTACAGGTTAACATGTCAAGAAAACACAATTTTTTGATGATCAAAACTACCCAAATTTAGACACCTCCTTTTCTGAAAAAGTGGACAGGTCCGGACCTGTTGAAAAAAATTAAATTTTGGCCAATTTTATTTCTTCATAATTTCGATGCCCGAGCTTTAGAAATAGCTTACAGGTTAACAAGTCAAGAAAACACAATTTTTTGATGATCAAAACTACCCAAATTTAGACACCTACTTTTCTGAAAAAGTGGACAGGTCCGGACCTGTTGAAAAAAATTAAATTTTGGCCAATTTTATTTCTTCATAATTTCGATGCCCGAGCTTTAGAAATAGCTTACAGGTTAACATGTCAAGAAAACACAATTTTTTGATGATCAAAACTACCCAAATTTAGACACCTCCTTTTCTGAAAAAGTGGACAGGTCCGGACCTGTTGAAAAAAATTAAATTTTGGCCAATTTTATTTCTTCATAATTTCGATGCCCGAGCTTTAGAAATAGCTTACAGGTTAACATGTCAAGAAAACACAATTTTTTGATGATCAAAACTACCCAAATTTAGACACCTCCTTTTCTGAAAAAGTGGACAGGTCCGGACCTGTTGAAAAAAATTAAATTTTGGCCAATTTTATTTCTTCATAATTTCGATGCCCGAGCTTTAGAAATAGCTTACAGGTTAACATGTCAAGAAAACACAATTTTTTGATGATCAAAACTACCCAAATTTAGACACCTCCTTTTCTGAAAAAGTGGACAGGTCCGGACCTGTTGAAAAAAATTTAATTTTGACCAATTTTATTTCTTCATAATTTCGATGCCCGAGCTTTAGAAATAGCTTACAGGTTAACATGTCAAGAAAACACAATTTTTTGATGATCAAAACTACCCAAATTTAGACACCTCCTTTTCTGAAAAAGTGGACAGGTCCGGACCTGTTGAAAAAAAATAAATTTTGGCCAATTTTATTTCTTCATTATTTCGATGCCCGAGCTTTAGAAATAGCTTACAGGTTAACATGTCAAGAAAACACAATTTTTTGATGATCAAAACTACCCAAATTTAGACACCTCCTTTTCTGAAAAAGTGGACAGGTCCGGACCTGTTGAAAAAAAATAAATTTTGGCCAATTTTATTTCTTCATAATTTCGATGCCCGAGCTTTAGAAATAGCTTACAGGTTAACATGTCAAGAAAACACAATTTTTTGATGATCAAAACTACCCAAATTTAGACACCTACTTTTCTGAAAAAGTGGACAGGTCCGGACCTGTTGAAAAAAAATAAATTTTGGCCAATTTTATTTCTTCATAATTTCGATGCCCGAGCTTTAGAAATAGCTTACAGGTTAACATGTCAAGAAAACACAATTTTTTGATGATCAAAACTACCCAAATTTAGACACCTCCTTTTCTGAAAAAGTGGACAGGTCCGGACCTGTTGAAAAAAATTAAATTTTGGCCAATTTTATTTCTTCATAATTTCGATGCCCGAGCTTTAGAAATAGCTTACAGGTTAACATGTCAAGAAAACACCATTTTTTGATGATCAAAACTACCCAAATTTAGACACCTCCTTTTCTGAAAAAGTGGACAGGTCCGGACCTGTTGAAAAAAATAAAATTTTGGCCAATTTTATTTCTTCATAATTTCGATGCCCGAGCTTTAGAAATAGCTTACAGGTTAACATGTCAAGAAAACACAATTTTTTGATGATCAAAACTACCCAAATTTAGACACCTCCTTTTCTGAAAAAGTGGACAGGTCCGGACCTGTTGAAAAAAATTAAATTTTGGCCAATTTTATTTCTTCATAATTTCGATGCCCGAGCTTTAGAAATAGCTTACAGGTTAACATGTCAAGAAAACACAATTTTTTGATGATCAAAACTACCCAAATTTAGACACCTCCTTTTCTGAAAAAGTGGACAGGTCCGGACCTGTTGAAAAAAAATACATTTTGGCCAATTTTATTTCTTCATAATTTCGATGCCCGAGCTTTAGAAATAGCTTACAGGTTAACATGTCAAGAAAACACAATTTTTTGATGATCAAAACTACCCAAATTTAGACACCTCCTTTTCTGAAAAAGTGGACAGGTCCGGACCTGTTGAAAAAAATAAATTTTGGCCAATTTTATTTCTTCATAATTTCGATGCCCGAGCTTTAGAAATAGCTTACAGGTTAACATGTCAAGAAAACACAATTTTTTGATGATCAAAACTACCCAAATTTAGACACCTACTTTTCTGAAAAAGTGGACAGGTCCGGACCTGTTGAAAAAAATTAAATTTTGGCCAATTTTATTTCTTCATAATTTCGATGCCCGAGCTTTAGAAATAGCTTACAGCTTAACATGTCAAGAAAACACAATTTTTTGATGATCAAAACTACCCAAATTTAGACACCTCCTTTTCTGAAAAAGTGGACAGGTCCGGACCTGTTGAAAAAAAATAAATTTTGGCCAATTTGATTTCTTCAAAATTTCGATGCCCAAGCTTTAGAAATAGCTTACAGGTTAACATGTCAAGAAAACACAATTTTTTGATGATCAAAACTACCCAAATTTAGACACCTACTTTTCTGAAAAAGTGGACAGGTCCGGACCTTTTGAAAAAAATAAATTTTGGCCAATTTTATTTCTTCATAATTTCGATGCCCGAGCTTTAGAAATAGCTTACAGGTTAACATGTCAAGAAAACACAATTTTTTGATGATCAAAACTACCCAAATTTAGACACCTCCTTTTCTGAAAAAGTGGACAGGTCCGGACCTGTTGAAAAAAATAAAATTTTGGCCAATTTTATTTCTTCATAATTTCGATGCCCGAGCTTTAGAAATAGCTTACAGGTTAACATGTCAAGAAAACACAATTTTTTGATGATCAAAACTACCCAAATTTAGACACCTCCTTTTCTGAAAAAGTGGACAGGTCCGGACCTGTTGAAAAAAAATAAATTTTGGCCAATTTTATTTCTTCATAATTTCGATGCCCGAGCTTTAGAAATAGCTTACAGGTTAACATGTCAAGAAAACACAATTTTTTGATGATCAAAACTACCCAAATTTAGACACCTACTTTTCTGAAAAAGTGGACAGGTCCGGACCTGTTGAAAAAAATTAAATTTTGGCCAATTTTATTTCTTCATAATTTCGATGCCCGAGCTTTAGAAATAGCTTACAGCTTAACATGTCAAGAAAACACAATTTTTTGATGATCAAAACTACCCAAATTTAGACACCTCCTTTTCTGAAAAAGTGGACAGGTCCGGACCTGTTGAAAAAAAATAAATTTTGGCCAATTTGATTTCTTCAAAATTTCGATGCCCAAGCTTTAGAAATAGCTTACAGGTTAACATGTCAAGAAAACACAATTTTTTGATGATCAAAACTACCCAAATTTAGACACCTACTTTTCTGAAAAAGTGGACAGGTCCGGACCTTTTGAAAAAAATAAATTTTGGCCAATTTTATTTCTTCATAATTTCGATGCCCGAGCTTTAGAAATAGCTTACAGGTTAACATGTCAAGAAAACACAATTTTTTGATGATCAAAACTACCCAAATTTAGACACCTCCTTTTCTGAAAAAGTGGACAGGTCCGGACCTGTTGAAAAAAAATAAAATTTTGGCCAATTTTATTTCTTCATAATTTCGATGCCCGAGCTTTAGAAATAGCTTACAGGTTAACATGTCAAGAAAACACAATTTTTTGATGATCAAAACTACCCAAATTTAGACACCTCCTTTTCTGAAAAAGTGGACAGGTCCGGACCTGTTGAAAAAAAATAAATTTTGGCCAATTTTATTTCTTCATAATTTCGATGCCCGAGCTTTAGAAATAGCTTACAGGTTAACATGTCAAGAAAACACAATTTTTTGATGATCAAAACTACCCAAATTTAGACACCTCCTTTTCTGAAAAAGTGGACAGGTCCGGACCTGTTGAAAAAAAAATAAATTTTGGCCAATTTTATTTCTTCATAATTTCGATGCCCGAGCTTTAGAAATAGCTTACAGGTTAACATGTCAAGAAAACACAATTTTTTGATGATCAAAACTACCCAAATTTAGACACCTCCTTTTCTGAAAAAGTGGACAGGTCCGGACCTGTTGAAAAAAATTAAATTTTGGCCAATTTTATTTCTTCATAATTTCGATGCCCGAGCTTTAGAAATAGCTTACAGGTTAACATGTCAAGAAAACACAATTTTTTGATGATCAAAACTACCCAAATTTAGACACCTCCTTTTCTGAAAAAGTGGACAGGTCCGGACCTGTTGAAAAAAATTAAATTTTGGCCAATTTTATTTCTTCATAATTTCGATGCCCGAGCTTTAGAAATAGCTTACAGGTTAACATGTCAAGAAAACACAATTTTTTGATGATCAAAACTACCCAAATTTAGACACCTACTTTTCTGAAAAAGTGGACAGGTCCGGACCTGTTGAAAAAAAATAAATTTTGGCCAATTTTATTTCTTCATAATTTCGATGCCCGAGCTTTAGAAATAGCTTACAGGTTAACATGTCAAGAAAACACAATTTTTTGATGATCAAAACTACCCAAATTTAGACACCTCCTTTTCTGAAAAAGTGGACAGGTCCGGACCTGTTGAAAAAAAAAAAATTTTGGCCAATTTTATTTCTTCATAATTTCGATGCCCGAGCTTTAGAAATTGCTTACAGGTTAACATGTCAAGAAAACACAATTTTTTGATGATCAAAACTACCCAAATTTAGACACCTCCTTTTTTGAAAAAGTGGACAGGTCCGGACCTGTTGAAAAAAATTTAATTTTGGCCAATTTTATTTCTTCATAATTTCGATGCCCGAGCTTTAGAAATAGCTTACAGGTTAACATGTCAAGAAAACACAATTTTTGATGATCAAAACTACCCAAATTTAGACACCTCCTTTTCTAAAAAGTGGACAGGTCCGGACCTGTTGAAAAAAATAAAATTTTGGCCAATTTTATTTCTTCATTATTTCGATGCCCGAGCTTTAGAAATAGCTTACAGGTTAACATGTCAAGAAAACACAATTTTTTGATGATCAAAACTACCCAAATTTAGACACCTCCTTTTCTGAAAAAGTGGACAGGTCCGGACCTGTTGAAAAAAAATAAATTTTGGCCAATTTTATTTCTTTATAATTTCGATGCCCGAGCTTTAGAAATAGCTTACAGGTTAACATGTCAAGAAAACACAATTTTTTGATGATCAAAACTACCCAAATTTAGACACCTCCTTTTCTGAAAAAGTGGACAGGTCCGGACCTGTTGAAAAAAATTAAATTTTGGCCAATTTTATTTCTTCATAATTTCGATGCCCGAGCTTTAGAAATAGCTTACAGGTTAACATGTCAAGAAAACACAATTTTTTGATGATCAAAACTACCCAAATTTAGACACCTCCTTTTCTGAAAAAGTGGACAGGTCCGGACCAGTTGAAAAAAAATAAATTTTGGCCAATTTTATTTCTTCATAATTTCGATGCCCGAGCTTTAGAAATAGCTTACAGGTTAACATGTCAAGAAAACACAATTTTTTGATGATCAAAACTACCCAAATCTAGACACCTCCTTTTCTGAAAAAGTGGACAGGTCCGGACCTTTTGAAAAAAATAAATTTTGGCCAATTTTATTTCTTCATAATTTCGATGCCCGAGCTTTAGAAATAGCTTACAGGTTAACATGTCAAGAAAACACAATTTTTTGATGATCAAAACTACCCAAATTTAGACACCTACTTTTCTGAAAAAGTGGACAGGTCCGGACCTGTTGAAAAAAAATAAATTTTGGCCAATTTTATTTCTTCATAATTTCGATGCCCGAGCTTTAGAAATAGCTTACAGGTTAACATGTCAAGAAAACACAATTTTTTGATGATCAAAACTACCCAAATTTAGACACCTCCTTTTCTGAAAAAGTGGACAGGTCCGGACCTGTTGAAAAAAATTAAATTTTGGCCAATTTTATTTCTTCATAATTTCGATGCCCGAGCTTTAGAAATAGCTTACAGGTTAACATGTCAAGAAAACACAATTTTTTGATGATCAAAACTACCCAAATTTAGACACCTACTTTTCTGAAAAAGTGGACAGGTCCGGACCTGTTGAAAAAAAATAAATTTTGGCCAATTTTATTTCTTCATAATTTCGATGCCCGAGCTTTAGAAATAGCTTACAGGTTAACATGTCAAGAAAACACAATTTTTTGATGATCAAAACTACCCAAATTTAGACACCTACTTTTCTGAAAAAGTGGACAGGTCCGGACCTGTTGAAAAAAAATTAAATTTTGGCCAATTTTATTTCTTCATAATTTCGATGCCCGAGCTTTAGAAATAGCTTACAGGTTAACATGTCAAGAAAACACAATTTTTTGATGATCAAAACTACCCAAATTTAGACACCTCCTTTTCTGAAAAAGTGGACAGGTCCGGACCTTTTGAAAAAAATAAATTTTGGCCAATTTTATTTCTTCATAATTTCGATGCCCGAGCTTTAGAAATAGCTTACAGGTTAACATGTCAAGAAAACACAATTTTTTGATGATCAAAACTACCCAAATTTAGACACCTCCTTTTCTGAAAAAGTGGACAGGTCCGGACCTGTTGAAAAAAATTTAATTTTGGCCAATTTTATTTCTTCATAATTTCGATGCCCGAGCTTTAGAAATAGCTTACAGGTTAACATGTCAAGAAAACACAATTTTTTGATGATCAAAACTACCCAAATTTAGACACCTCCTTTTCTGAAAAAGTGGACAGGTCCGGACCTGTTGAAAAAAATTAAATTTTGGCCAATTTTATTTCTTCATAATTTCGATGCCCGAGCTTTAGAAATAGCTTACAGGTTAACATGTCAAGAAAACACAATTTTTTGATGATCAAAACTACCCAAATTTAGACACCTCCTTTTCTGAAAAAGTGGACAGGTCCGGACCTTTTGAAAAAAATAAATTTTGGCCAATTTTATTTCTTCATAATTTCGATGCCCGAGCTTTAGAAATAGCTTACAGGTTAACATGTCAAGAAAACACAATTTTTTGATGATCAAAACTACCCAAATTTAGACACCTCCTTTTCTGAAAAAGTGGACAGGTCCGGACCTGTTGAAAAAAATTAAATTTTGGCCAATTTTATTTCTTCATAATTTCGATGCCCGAGCTTTAGAAATAGCTTACAGGTTAACATGTCAAGAAAACACAATTTTTTGATGATCAAAACTACCCAAATTTAGACACCTCCTTTTCTGAAAAAGTGGACAGGTCCGGACCTGTTGAAAAAAAATAAATTTTGGCCAATTTTATTTCTTCATAATTTCGATGCCCGAGCTTTAGAAATAGCTTACAGGTTAACATGGTAAGAAAACACAATTTTTTGATGATCAAAACTACCCAAATTTAGACACCTCCTTTTCTGAAAAAGTGGACAGGTCCGGACCTGTTGAAAAAAATAAATTTTGGCCAATTTTATTTCTTTATAATTTCGATGCCCGAGCTTTAGAAATAGCTTACAGGTTAACATGTCAAGAAAACACAATTTTTTGATGATCAAAACTACCCAAATTTAGACACCTACTTTTCTGAAAAAGTGGACAGGTCCGGACCTGTTGAAAAAAATTAAATTTTGGCCAATTTTATTTCTTCATAATTTCGATGCCCGAGCTTTAGAAATAGCTTACAGGTTAACATGTCAAGAAAACACAATTTTTTGATGATCAAAACTACCCAAATTTAGACACCTCCTTTTCTGAAAAAGTGGACAGGTCCGGACCTGTTGAAAAAAAATAAATTTTGGCCAATTTGATTTCTTCAAAATTTCGATGCCCAAGCTTTAGAAATAGCTTACAGGTTAACATGTCAAGAAAACACAATTTTTTTGATGATCAAAACTACCCAAATTTAGACACCTACTTTTCTGAAAAAGTGGACAGGTCCGGACCTTTTGAAAAAAATAAATTTTGGCCAATTTTATTTCTTCATAATTTCGATGCCCGAGCTTTAGAAATAGCTTACAGGTTAACATGTCAAGAAAACACAATTTTTGATGATCAAAACTACCCAAATTTAGACACCTCCTTTTCTGAAAAAGTGGACAGGTCCGGACCTGTTGAAAAAAATAAAATTTTGGCCAATTTTATTTCTTCATAATTTCGATGCCCGAGCTTTAGAAATAGCTTACAGGTTAACATGTCAAGAAAACACTATTTTTTGATGATCAAAACTACCCAAATTTAGACACCTACTTTTCTGAAAAAGTGGACAGGTCCGGACCTGTTGAAAAAAATAAAATTTTGGCCAATTTTATTTCTTCATAATTTCGATGCCCGAGCTTTAGAAATAGCTTACAGGTTAACATGTCAAGAAAACACAATTTTTTGATGATCAAAACTACCCAAATTTAGACACCTCCTTTTCTGAAAAAGTGGACAGGTCCGGACCTGTTGAAAAAAAATAAATTTTGGCCAATTTGATTTCTTCAAAATTTCGATGCCCAAGCTTTAGAAATAGCTTACAGGTTAACATGTCAAGAAAACACAATTTTTTGATGATCAAAACTACCCAAATTTAGACACCTACTTTTCTGAAAAAGTGGACAGGTCCGGACCTTTTGAAAAAAATAAATTTTGGCCAATTTTATTTCTTCATAATTTCGATGCCCGAGCTTTAGAAATAGCTTACAGGTTAACATGTCAAGAAAACACAATTTTTGATGATCAAAACTACCCAAATTTAGACACCTCCTTTTCTGAAAAAGTGGACAGGTCCGGACCTGTTGAAAAAAAATAAATTTTGGCCAATTTTATTTCTTCATAATTTCGATGCCCGAGCTTTAGAAATAGCTTACAGGTTAACATGTCAAGAAAACACAATTTTTTGATGATCAAAACTACCCAAATTTAGACACCTACTTTTTTGAAAAAGTGGACAGGTCCGGACCTGTTGAAAAAAAATAAATTTTGGCCAATTTTATTTCTTCATAATTTCGATGCCCGAGCTTTAGAAATAGCTTAGAGGTTAACATGTCAAGAAAACACAATGTTTTGATGATCAAAACTACCCAAATTTAGACACCTCCTTTTCTGAAAAAGTGGACAGGTCCGGACCTTTTGAAAAAAATAAATTTTGGCCAATTTTATTTCTTCATAATTTCGATGCCCGAGCTTTAGAAATAGCTTACAGGTTAACATGTCAAGAAAACACAATTTTTTGATGATCAAAACTACCCAAATTTAGACACCTACTTTTTTGAAAAAGTGGACAGGTCCGGACCTGTTGAAAAAAAATAAATTTTGGCCAATTTTATTTCTTCATAATTTCGATGCCCGAGCTTTAGAAATAGCTTACAGGTTAACATGTCAAGAAAACACAATTTTTGATGATCAAAACTACCCAAATTTAGACACATCCTTTTTTGAAAAAGTGGACAGGTCCGGACCTTTTGAAAAAAATAAATTTTGGCCAATTTTATTTCTTCATAATTTCGATGCCCGAGCTTTAGAAATAGCTTACAGGTTAACATGTCAAGAAAACACAATTTTTTGATGATCAAAACTACCCAAATTTAGACACCTCCTTTTCTGAAAAAGTGGACAGGTCCGGACCTGTTGAAAAAAATTAAATTTTGGCCAATTTTATTTCTTCATAATTTCGATGCCCGAGCTTTAGAAATAGCTTACAGGTTAACATGTCAAGAAAACACAATTTTTTGATGATCAAAACTACCCAAATTTAGACACCTCCTTTTCTGAAAAAGTGGACAGGTCCGGACCTGTTGAAAAAAATAAAATTTTGGCCAATTTTATTTCTTCATAATTTCGATGCCCGAGCTTTAGAAATAGCTTACAGGTTAACATGTCAAGAAAACACAATTTTTTGATGATCAAAACTACCCAAATTTAGACACCTCCTTTTCTGAAAAAGTGGACAGGTCCGGACCTGTTGAAAAAAAATAAATTTTGGCCAATTTGATTTCTTCAAAATTTCGATGCCCAAGCTTTAGAAATAGCTTACAGGTTAACATGTCAAGAAAACACAATTTTTTGATGATCAAAACTACCCAAATTTAGACACCTACTTTTCTGAAAAAGTGGACAGGTCCGGACCTTTTGAAAAAAATAAATTTTGGCCAATTTTATTTCTTCATAATTTCGATGCCCGAGCTTTAGAAATAGCTTACAGGTTAACATGTCAAGAAAACACAATTTTTGATGATCAAAACTACCCAAATTTAGACACCTCCTTTTCTGAAAAAGTGGACAGGTCCGGACCTGTTGAAAAAAATAAAATTTTGGCCAATTTTATTTCTTCATAATTTCGATGCCCGAGCTTTAGAAATAGCTTACAGGTTAACATGTCAAGAAAACACAATTTTTTGATGATCAAAACTACCCAAATTTAGACACCTCCTTTTCTGAAAAAGTGGACAGGTCTGGACCTTTTGAAAAAAATTAAATTTTGGCCAATTTTATTTCTTCATAATTTCGATGCCCGAGCTTTAGAAATAGCTTACAGGTTAACATGTCAAGAAAACACAATTTTTTGATGATCAAAACTACCCAAATTTAGACACCTCCTTTTCTGAAAAAGTGGACAGGTCCGGACCTGTTGAAAAAAAATAAATTTTGGCCAATTTTATTTCTTCATAATTTCGATGCCCGAGCTTTAGAAATAGCTTACAGGTTAACATGTCAAGAAAACACAATTTTTTGATGATCAAAACTACCCAAATTTAGACACCTCCTTTTCTGAAAAAGTGGACAGGTCCGGACCTGTTGAAAAAAATAAAATTTTGGCCAATTTTATTTCTTCATAATTTCGATGCCCGAGCTTTAGAAATAGCTTACAGGTTAACATGTCAAGAAAACACAATTTTTTGATGATCAAAACTACCCAAATTTAGACACCTCCTTTTCTGAAAAAGTGGACAGGTCCGGACCTTTTGAAAAAAATAAATTTTGGCCAATTTTATTTCTTCATAATTTCGATGCCCGAGCTTTAGAAATAGCTTACAGGTTAACATGTCAAGAAAACACAATTTTTTGATGATCAAAACTACCCAAATTTAGACACCTCCTTTTCTGAAAAAGTGGACAGGTCCGGACCTGTTGAAAAAAATTAAATTTTGGCCAATTTTATTTCTTCATAATTTCGATGCCCGAGCTTTAGAAATAGCTTACAGGTTAACATGTCAAGAAAACACAATTTTTTGATGATCAAAACTACCCAAATTTAGACACCTCCTTTTCTGAAAAAGTGGACAGGTCCGGACCTGTTGAAAAAAATTAAATTTTGGCCAATTTTATTTCTTCATAATTTCGATGCCCGAGCTTTAGAAATAGCTTACAGGTTAACATGTCAAGAAAACACAATTTTTTGATGATCAAAACTACCCAAATTTAGACACCTCCTTTTCTGAAAAAGTGGACAGGTCCGGACCTGTTGAAAAAAAAAAAATTTTGGCCAATTTTATTTCTTCATAATTTCGATGCCCGAGCTTTAGAAATTGCTTACAGGTTAACATGTCAAGAAAACACAATTTTTTGATGATCAAAACTACCCAAATTTAGACACCTCCTTTTCTGAAAAAGTGGACAGGTCCGGACCTGTTGAAAAAAATTAAATTTTGGCCAATTTTATTTCTTCATAATTTCGATGCCCGAGCTTTAGAAATAGCTTACAGGTTAACATGTCAAGAAAACACAATTTTTTGATGATCAAAACTACCCAAATTTAGACACCTCCTTTTCTGAAAAAGTGGACAGGTCTGGACCTGTTGAAAAAAATAAAATTTTGGCCAATTTTATTTCTTCATAATTTCGATGCCCGAGCTTTAGAAATAGCTTACAGGTTAACATGTCAAGAAAACACAATTTTTTGATGATCAAAACTACCTAAATTTAGACACCTCCTTTTCTGAAAAAGTGGACAGGTCCGGACCTGTTGAAAAAAAATAAATTTTGGCCAATTTTATTTCTTCATAATTTCGATGCCCGAGCTTTAGAAATAGCTTACAGGTTAACATGTCAAGAAAACACAATTTTTTGATGATCAAAACTACCCAAATTTAGACACCTCCTTTTCTGAAAAAGTGGACAGGTCCCGACCTGTTGAAAAAAAATTAAATTTTGGCCAATTTTATTTCTTCATAATTTCGATGCCCGAGCTTTAGAAATAGCTTACAGGTTAACATGTCAAGAAAACACAATTTTTTGATGATCAAAACTACCCAAATTTAGACACCTCCTTTTCTGAAAAAGTGGACAGGTCCGGACCTGTTGAAAAAAATTAAATTTTGGCCAATTTTATTTCTTCATAATTTCGATGCCCGAGCTTTAGAAATAGCTTACAGGTTAACATGTCAAGAAAACACAATTTTTTGATGATCAAAACTACCCAAATTTAGACACCTCCTTTTCTGAAAAAGTGGACAGGTCCGGACCTGTTGAAAAAAATTAAATTTTGGCCAATTTTATTTCTTCATAATTTCGATGCCCGAGCTTTAGAAATAGCTTACAGGTTAACATGTCAAGAAAACACAATTTTTTGATGATCAAAACTACCCAAATTTAGACACCTCCTTTTCTGAAAAAGTGGACAGGTCCCGACCTGTTGAAAAAAATTAAATTTTGGCCAATTTTATTTCTTCATAATTTCGATGCCCGAGCTTTAGAAATAGCTTACAGGTTAACATGTCAAGAAAACACAATTTTTTGATGATCAAAACTACCCAAATTTAGACACCTCCTTTTCTGAAAAAGTGGACAGGTCCGGACCTGTTGAAAAAAATAAAATTTTGGCCAATTTTATTTCTTCATAATTTCGATGCCCGAGCTTTAGAAATAGCTTACAGGTTAACATGTCAAGAAAACACAATTTTTTGATGATCAATACTACCCAAATTTAGACACCTCCTTTTCTGAAAAAGTGGACAGGTCCGGACCTGTTGAAAAAAATTAAATTTTGGCCAATTTTATTTCTTCATAATTTCGATGCCCGAGCTTTAGAAATAGCTTACAGGTTAACATGTCAAGAAAACACAATTTTTTGATGATCAAAACTACCCAAATTTAGACACCTCCTTTTCTGAAAAAGTGGACAGGTCCGGACCTGTTGAAAAAAAATAAATTTTGGCCAATTTTATTTCTTCATAATTTCGATGCCCGAGCTTTAGAAATAGCTTACAGGTTAACATGTCAAGAAAACACAATTTTTTGATGATCAAAACTACCCAAATTTAGACACCTACTTTTCTGAAAAAGTGGACAGGTCCGGACTGTTGAAAAAAATTAAATTTTGGCCAATTTTATTTCTTCATAATTTCGATGCCCGAGCTTTAGAAATAGCTTACAGGTTAACATGTCAAGAAAACACAATTTTTTGATGATCAAAACTACCCAAATTTAGACACCTCCTTTTCTGAAAAAGTGGACAGGTCCGGACCTGTTGAAAAAAAATAAATTTTGGCCAATTTTATTTCTTCATAATTTCGATGCCCGAGCTTTAGAAATAGCTTACAGGTTAACATGTCAAGAAAACACAATTTTTTGATGATCAAAACTACCCAAATTTAGACACCTCCTTTTCTGAAAAAGTGGACAGGTCCGGACCTGTTGAAAAAAATTAAATTTTGGCCAATTTTATTTCTTCATAATTTCGATGCCCGAGCTTTAGAAATAGCTTACAGGTTAACATGTCAAGAAAACACAATTTTTTGATGATCAAAACTACCCAAATTTAGACACCTCCTTTTCTGAAAAAGTGGACAGGTCCGGACCTGTTGAAAAAAATTAAATTTTGGCCAATTTTATTTCTTCATAATTTCGATGCCCGAGCTTTAGAAATAGCTTACAGGTTAACATGTCAAGAAAACACAATGTTTTGATGATCAAAACTACCCAAATTTAGACACCTCCTTTTCTGAAAAAGTGGACAGGTCCGGACCTGTTGAAAAAAAATAAATTTTGGCCAATTTTATTTCTTCATAATTTCGATGCCCGAGCTTTAGAAATAGCTTACAGGTTAACATGTCAAGAAAACACAATTTTTTGATGATCAAAACTACCCAAATTTAGACACCTCCTTTTCTGAAAAAGTGGACAGGTCCGGACCTGTTGAAAAAAATTAAATTTTGGCCAATTTTATTTCTTCATAATTTCGATGCCCGAGCTTTAGAAATAGCTTACAGGTTAACATGTCAAGAAAACACAATTTTTTGATGATCAAAACTACCCAAATTTAGACACCTACTTTTCTGAAAAAGTGGACAGGTCCGGACCTGTTGAAAAAAAAAAAAATTTTGGCCAATTTTATTTCTTCATAATTTCGATGCCCGAGCTTTAGAAATTGCTTACAGGTTAACATGTCAAGAAAACACAATTTTTTGATGATCAAAACTACCCAAATTTAGACACCTCCTTTTCTGAAAAAGTGGACAGGTCCGGACCTGTTGAAAAAAATTAAATTTTGGCCAATTTTATTTCTTCATAATTTCGATGCCCGAGCTTTAGAAATAGCTTACAGGTTAACATGTCAAGAAAACACAATTTTTTGATGATCAAAACTACCCAAATTTAGACACCTCCTTTTCTGAAAAAGTGGACAGGTCCGGACCTGTTGAAAAAAAATAAATTTTGGCCAATTTTATTTCTTCATAATTTCGATGCCCGAGCTTTAGAAATAGCTTACAGGTTAACATGTCAAGAAAACACAATTTTTTGATGATCAAAACTACCCAAATTTAGACACCTCCTTTTCTGAAAAAGTGGACAGGTCCGGACCTGTTGAAAAAAATTAAATTTTGGCCAATTTTATTTCTTCATAATTTCGATGCCCGAGCTTTAGAAATAGCTTACAGGTTAACATGTCAAGAAAACACAATTTTTTGATGATCAAAACTACCCAAATTTAGACACCTACTTTTCTGAAAAAGTGGACAGGTCCGGACCTGTTGAAAAAAATTAAATTTTGGCCAATTTTATTTCTTCATAATTTCGATGCCCGAGCTTTAGAAATAGCTTACAGGTTAACATGTCAAGAAAACACAATTTTTTGATGATCAAAACTACCCAAATTTAGACACCTACTTTTCTGAAAAAGTGGACAGGTCCGGACCTGTTGAAAAAAATAACATTTTGGCCAATTTTATTTCTTCATAATTTCGATGCCCGAGCTTTAGAAATAGCTTACAGGTTAACATGTCAAGAAAACACAATTTTTTGATGATCAAAACTACCCAAATTTAGACACCTCCTTTTCTGAAAAAGTGGACAGGTCCGGACCTTTTGAAAAAAATAAATTTTGGCCAATTTTATTTCTTCATAATTTCGATGCCCGAGCTTTAGAAATAGCTTACAGGTTAACATGTCAAGAAAACACAATTTTTTGATGATCAAAACTACCCAAATTTAGACACCTCCTTTTCTGAAAAAGTGGACAGGTCCGGACCTGTTGAAAAAAAATAAATTTTGGCCAATTTTATTTCTTCATAATTTCGATGCCCGAGATTTAGAAATAGCTTACAGGTTAACATGTCAAGAAAACACAATTTTTGATGATCAAAACTACCCAAATTTAGACACCTCCTTTTCTGAAAAAGTGGACAGGTCCGGACCTGTTGAAAAAAAAAAAATTTTGGCCAATTTTATTTCTTCATAATTTCGATGCCCGAGCTTTAGAAATTGCTTACAGGTTAACATGTCAAGAAAACACAATTTTTTGATGATCAAAACTACCCAAATTTAGATACCTCCTTTTCTGAAAAAGTGGACAGGTCCGGACCTGTTGAAAAAAATTAAATTTTGGCCAATTTTATTTCTTCATAATTTCGATGCCCGAGCTTTAGAAATAGCTTACAGGTTAACATGTCAAGAAAACACAATTTTTTGATGATCAAAACTACCCAAATTTAGACACCTCCTTTTCTGAAAAAGTGGACAGGTCCGGACCTTTTGAAAAAAATAAATTTTGGCCAATTTTATTTCTTCATAATTTCGATGCCCGAGCTTTAGAAATAGCTTACAGGTTAACATGTCAAGAAAACACAATTTTTTGATGATCAAAACTACCCAAATTTAGACACCTCCTTTTCTGAAAAAGTGGACAGGTCCGGACCTGTTGAAAAAAATAAATTTTGGCCAATTTTATTTCTTCATAATTTCGATGCCCGAGCTTTAGAAATAGCTTACAGGTTAACATGTCAAGAAAACACAATTTTTTGATGATCAAAACTACCCAAATTTAGACACCTACTTTTCTGAAAAAGTGGACAGGTCCGGACCTGTTGAAAAAAAAATAAAATTTTGGCCAATTTTATTTCTTCATAATTTCGATGCCCAAGCTTTAGAAATAGCTTACAGGTTAACATGTCAAGAAAACACAATTTTTTGATGATCAAAACTACCCAAATTTAGACACCTCCTTTTCTGAAAAAGTGGACAGGTCCGGACCTGTTGAAAAAAATTAAATTTTGGCCAATTTTATTTCTTCATAATTTCGATGCCCGAGCTTTAGAAATAGCTTACAGGTTAACATGTCAAGAAAACACAATTTTTTGATGATCAAAACTACCCAAATTTAGACACCTCCTTTTCTGAAAAAGTGGACAGGTCCGGACCTGTTGAAAAAAAATAAATTTTGGCCAATTTTATTTCTTCATAATTTCGATGCCCGAGCTTTAGAAATAGCTTACAGGTTAACATGTCAAGAAAACACAATTTTTTGATGATCAAAACTACCCAAATTTAGACACCTCCTTTTCTGAAAAAGTGGACAGGTCCGGACCTGTTGAAAAAAATAAATTTTGGCCAATTTTATTTCTTCATAATTTCGATGCCCGAGCTTTAGAAATAGCTTACAGGTTAACATGTCAAGAAAACACAATTTTTTGATGATCAAAACTACCCAAATTTAGACACCTACTTTTCTGAAAAAGTGGACAGGTCCGGACCTGTTGAAAAAAAATAAATTTTGGCCAATTTTATTTCTTCATAATTTCGATGCCCGAGCTTTAGAAATAGCTTACAGGTTAACATGTCAAGAAAACACAATTTTTTGATGATCAAAACTACCCAAATTTAGACACCTACTTTTCTGAAAAAGTGGACAGGTCCGGACCTGTTGAAAAAAATTAAATTTTGGCCAATTTTATTTCTTCATAATTTCGATGCCCGAGCTTTAGAAATAGCTTACAGGTTAACATGTCAAGAAAACACAATTTTTTGATGATCAAAACTACCCAAATTTAGACACCTCCTTTTCTGAAAAAGTGGACAGGTCCGGACCTGTTGAAAAAAATAAAATTTTGGCCAATTTTATTTCTTCATAATTTCGATGCCCGAGCTTTAGAAATAGCTTACAGGATAACATGTCAAGAAAACACAATTTTTTGATGATCAAAACTACCCAAATTTAGACACCTCCTTTTCTGAAAAAGTGGACAGGTCCGGACCTGTTGAAAAAAATTAAATTTTGGCCAATTTTATTTCTTCATAATTTCGATGCCCGAGCTTTAGAAATAGCTTACAGGTTAACATGTCAAGAAAACACAATTTTTTGATGATCAAAACTACCCAAATTTAGACACCTCCTTTTCTGAAAAAGTGGACAGGTCCGGACCTTTTGAAAAAAATAAATTTTGGCCAATTTTATTTCTTCATAATTTCGATGCCCGAGCTTTAGAAATAGCTTACAGGTTAACATGTCAAGAAAACACAATTTTTTGATGATCAAAACTACCCAAATTTAGACACCTCCTTTTCTGAAAAAGTGGACAGGTCTTGACCTGTTGAAAAAAATAAATTTTGGCCAATTTTATTTCTTCATAATTTCGATGCCCGAGCTTTAGAAATAGCTTACAGGTTAACATGTCAAGAAAACACAATTTTTTGATGATCAAAACTACCCAAATTTAGACACCTACTTTTCTGAAAAAGTGGACAGGTCCGGACCTGTTGAAAAAAATTAAATTTTGGCCAATTTTATTTCTTCATAATTTCGATGCCCGAGCTTTAGAAATAGCTTACAGGTTAACATGTCAAGAAAACACAATTTTTTGATGATCAAAACTACCCAAATTTAGACACCTCCTTTTCTGAAAAAGTGGACAGGTCCGGACCTTTTGAAAAAAATAAATTTTGGCCAATTTTATTTCTTCATAATTTCGATGCCCGAGCTTTAGAAATAGCTTACAGGTTAACATGTCAAGAAAACACAATTTTTTGATGATCAAAACTACCCAAATTTAGACACCTCCTTTTCTGAAAAAGTGGACAGGTCCGGACCTGTTGAAAAAAATTAAATTTTGGCCAATTTTATTTCTTCATAATTTCGATGCCCGAGCTTTAGAAATAGCTTACAGGTTAACATGTCAAGAAAACACAATTTTTTGATGATCAAAACTACCCAAATTTAGACACCTCCTTTTCTGAAAAAGTGGACAGGTCCGGACCTGTTGAAAAAAAATAAATTTTGGCCAATTTTATTTCTTCATAATTTCGATGCCCGAGCTTTAGAAATAGCTTACAGGTTAACATGTCAAGAAAACACAATTTTTTGATGATCAAAACTACCCAAATTTAGACACCTCCTTTTCTGAAAAAGTGGACAGGTCCGGACCTGTTGAAAAAAATTAAATTTTGGCCAATTTTATTTCTTCATAATTTCGATGCCCGAGCTTTAGAAATAGCTTACAGGTTAACATGTCAAGAAAACACAATTTTTTGATGATCAAAACTACCCAAATTTAGACACCTCCTTTTCTGAAAAAGTGGACAGGTCCGGACCTGTTGAAAAAAATTAAATTTTGGCCAATTTTATTTCTTCATAATTTCGATGCCCGAGCTTTAGAAATAGCTTACAGGTTAACATGTCAAGAAAACACCATTTTTTGATGATCAAAACTACCCAAATTTAGACACCTCCTTTTCTGAAAAAGTGGACAGGTCCGGACCTGTTGAAAAAAAATAAATTTTGGCCAATTTTATTTCTTCATAATTTCGATGCCCGAGCTTTAGAAATAGCTTACAGGTTAACATGTCAAGAAAACACAATTTTTTGATGATCAAAACTACCCAAATTTAGACACCTACTTTTCTGAAAAAGTGGACAGGTCCGGACCTGTTGAAAAAAATAAATTTTGGCCAATTTTATTTCTTCATAATTTCGATGCCCGAGCTTTAGAAATAGCTTACAGGTTAACATGTCAAGAAAACACAATTTTTTGATGATCAAAACTACCCAAATTTAGACACCTCCTTTTCTGAAAAAGTGGACAGGTCCGGACCTGTTGAAAAAAAATTAATTTTGGCCAATTTTATTTCTTCATAATTTCGATGCCCGAGCTTTAGAAATAGCTTACAGGTTAACATGTCAAGAAAACACAATTTTTTGATGATCAAAACTACCCAAATTTAGACACCTCCTTTTCTGAAAAAGTGGACAGTCCGTACCAGTTGAAAAAAAATAAATTTTGGCCAATTTTATTTCTTCATAATTTCGATGCCCGAGCTTTAGAAATAGCTTACAGGTTAACATGTCAAGAAAACACAATTTTTGATGATCAAAACTACCCAAATTTAGACACCTCCTTTTCTGAAAAAGTGGACAGGTCCGGACCTTTTGAAAAAAATAAATTTTGGCCAATTTTATTTCTTCATAATTTCGATGCCCGAGCTTTAGAAATAGCTTACAGGTTAACATGTCAAGAAAACACAATTTTTTGATGATCAAAACTACCCAAATTTAGACACCTACTTTTCTGAAAAAGTGGACAGGTCCGGACTTGTTGAAAAAAATAAATTTTGGCCAATTTTATTTCTTCATAATTTCGATGCCCGAGCTTTAGAAATAGCTTACAGGTTAACATGTCAAGAAAACACAATTTTTTGATGATCAAAACTACCCAAATTTAGACACCTCCTTTTCTGAAAAAGTGGACAGGTCCGGACCTTTTGAAAAAAATAAATTTTGGCCAACTTTATTTCTTCATAATTTCGATGCCCGAGCTTTAGAAATAGCTTACAGGTTAACATGTCAAGAAAACACAATTTTTTGATGATCAAAACTACCCAAATTTAGACACCTCCTTTTCTGAAAAAGTGGACAGGTCCGGACCTGTTGAAAAAAATAAAATTTTGGCCAATTTTATTTCTTCATAATTTCGATGCCCGAGCTTTAGAAATAGCTTACAGGTTAACATGTCAAGAAAACACAATTTTTTGATGATCAAAACTACCCAAATTTAGACACCTACTTTTCTGAAAAAGTGGACAGGTCCGGACTTGTTGAAAAAAATAAATTTTGGCCAATTTTATTTCTTCATAATTTCGATGCCCGAGCTTTAGAAATAGCTTACAGGTTAACATGTCAAGAAAACACAATTTTTTGATGATCAAAACTACCCAAATTTAGACACCTCCTTTTCTGAAAAAGTGGACAGGTCCGGACCTTTTGAAAAAAATAAATTTTGGCCAACTTTATTTCTTCATAATTTCGATGCCCGAGCTTTAGAAATAGCTTACAGGTTAACATGTCAAGAAAACACAATTTTTTGATGATCAAAACTACCCAAATTTAGACACCTCCTTTTCTGAAAAAGTGGACAGGTCCGGACCTGTTGAAAAAAATAAAATTTTGGCCAATTTTATTTCTTCATAATTTCGATGCCCGAGCTTTAGAAATAGCTTACAGGTTAACATGTCAAGAAAACACAATTTTTTGATGATCAAAACTACCCAAATTTAGACACCTACTTTTCTGAAAAAGTGGACAGGTCCGGACCTGTTGAAAAAAAATTAATTTTGGCCAATTTTATTTCTTCATAATTTCGATGCCCGAGCTTTAGAAATAGCTTACAGGTTAACATGTCAAGAAAACACAATTTTTTGATGATCAAAACTACCCAAATTTAGACACCTCCTTTTCTGAAAAAGTGGACAGGTCCGGACCTGTTGAAAAAAATAAAATTTTTGCCAATTTTATTTCTTCATAATTTCGATGCCCGAGCTTTAGAAATAGCTTACAGGTTAACATGTCAAGAAAACACAATTTTTTGATGATCAAAACTACCCAAATTTAGACACCTCCTTTTCTGAAAAAGTGGACAGGTCCGGACCTGTTGAAAAAAATTAAATTTTGGCCAATTTTATTTCTTCATAATTTCGATGCCCGAGCTTTAGAAATAGCTTACAGGTTAACATGTCAAGAAAACACAATTTTTTGATGATCAAAACTACCCAAATTTAGACACCTCCTTTTCTGAAAAAGTGGACAGGTCCGGACCTTTTGAAAAAAATAAATTTTGGCCAATTTTATTTCTTCATAATTTCAATGCCCGAGCTTTAGAAATAGCTTACAGGTTAACATGTCAAGAAAACACAATTTTTTGATGATCAAAACCACCCAAATTTAGACACCTACTTTTCTGAAAAAGTGGACAGGTCCGGACCTATTGAAAAAAATAAATTTTGGCCAATTTTATTTCTTCATAATTTCGATGCCCGAGCTTTAGAAATAGCTTACAGGTTAACATGTCAAGAAAACACAATTTTTTGATGATCAAAACTACCCAAATTTAGACACCTACTTTTCTGAAAAAGTGGACAGGTCCGGACCTGTTGAAAAAAATAAATTTTGGCCAATTTTATTTCTTCATAATTTCGATGCCCGAGCTTTAGAAATAGCTTACAGGTTAACATGTCAAGAAAACACAATTTTTTGATGATCAAAACTACCCAAATTTAGACACCTCCTTTTCTGAAAAAGTGGACAGGTCCGGACCTGTTGAAAAAAAATTAATTTTGGCCAATTTTATTTCTTCATAATTTCGATGCCCGAGCTTTAGAAATAGCTTACAGGTTAACATGTCAAGAAAACACAATTTTTTGATGATCAAAACTACCCAAATTTAGACACCTCCTTTTCTGAAAAAGTGGACAGGTCCGGACCAGTTGAAAAAAAATAAATTTTGGCCAATTTTATTTCTTCATAATTTCGATGCCCGAGCTTTAGAAATAGCTTACAGGTTAACATGTCAAGAAAACACAATTTTTTGATGATCAAAACTACCCAAATTTAGACACCTCCTTTTCTGAAAAAGTGGACAGGTCCGGACCTTTTGAAAAAAATAAATTTTGGCCAATTTTATTTCTTCATAATTTCGATGCCCGAGCTTTAGAAATAGCTTACAGGTTAACATGTCAAGAAAACACAATTTTTTGATGATCAAAACTACCCAAATTTAGACACCTACTTTTCTGAAAAAGTGGACAGGTCCGGACCTGTTGAAAAAAAATAAATTTTGGCCAATTTTATTTCTTCATAATTTCGATGCCCGAGCTTTAGAAATAGCTTACAGGTTAACATGTCAAGAAAACACAATTTTTTGATGATCAAAACTACCCAAATTTAGACACCTCCTTTTCTGAAAAAGTGGACAGGTCCGGACCTGTTGAAAAAAATTAAATTTTGGCCAATTTTATTTCTTCATAATTTCGATGCCCGAGCTTTAGAAATAGCTTACAGGTTAACATGTCAAGAAAACACAATTTTTTGATGATCAAAACTACCCAAATTTAGACACCTACTTTTCTGAAAAAGTGGACAGGTCCGGACCTGTTGAAAAAAAATAAATTTTGGCCAATTTTATTTCTTCATAATTTCGATGCCCGAGCTTTAGAAATAGCTTACAGGTTAACATGTCAAGAAAACACAATTTTTTGATGATCAAAACTACCCAAATTTAGACACCTACTTTTCTGAAAAAGTGGACAGGTCCGGACCTGTTGAAAAAAATTAAATTTTGGCCAATTTTATTTCTTCATAATTTCGATGCCCGAGCTTTAGAAATAGCTTACAGGTTAACATGTCAAGAAAACACAATTTTTTGATGATCAAAACTACCCAAATTTAGACACCTCCTTTTCTGAAAAAGTGGACAGGTCCGGACCTTTTGAAAAAAATAAATTTTGGCCAATTTTATTTCTTCATAATTTCGATGCCCGAGCTTTAGAAATAGCTTACAGGTTAACATGTCAAGAAAACACAATTTTTTGATGATCAAAACTACCCAAATTTAGACACCTCCTTTTCTGAAAAAGTGGACAGGTCCGGACCTGTTGAAAAAAAATAAATTTTGGCCAATTTTATTTCTTCATAATTTCGATGCCCGAGCTTTAGAAATAGCTTACAGGTTAACATGTCAAGAAAACACAATTTTTTGATGATCAAAACTACCCAAATTTAGACACCTCCTTTTCTGAAAAAGTGGACAGGTCCGGACCTGTTGAAAAAAATTAAATTTTGGCCAATTTTATTTCTTCATAATTTCGATGCCCGAGCTTTAGAAATAGCTTACAGGTTAACATGTCAAGAAAACACAATTTTTTGATGATCAAAACTACCCAAATTTAGACACCTCCTTTTCTGAAAAAGTGGACAGGTCCGGACCTGTTGAAAAAAATAAAATTTTGGCCAATTTTATTTCTTCATAATTTCGATGCCCGAGCTTTAGAAATAGCTTACAGGTTAACATGTCAAGAAAACACAATTTTTTGATGATCAAAACTACCCAAATTTAGACACCTCCTTTTCTGAAAAAGTGGACAGGTCCGGACCTGTTGAAAAAAATTAAATTTTGGCCAATTTTATTTCTTCATAATTTCGATGCCCGAGCTTTAGAAATAGCTTACAGGTTAACATGTCAAGAAAACACAATTTTTTGATGATCAAAACTACCCAAATTTAGACACCTCCTTTTCTGAAAAAGTGGACAGGTCCGGACCTGTTGAAAAAAATTAAATTTTGGCCAATTTTATTTCTTCATAATTTCGATGCCCGAGCTTTAGAAATAGCTTACAGGTTAACATGTCAAGAAAACACAATTTTTTGATGATCAAAACTACCCAAATTTAGACACCTCCTTTTCTGAAAAAGTGGACAGGTCCGGACCTGTTGAAAAAAATAAATTTTGGCCAATTTTATTTCTTCATAATTTCGATGCCCGAGCTTTAGAAATAGCTTACAGGTTAACATGTCAAGAAAACACAATTTTTTGATGATCAAAACTACCCAAATTTAGACACCTCCTTTTCTGAAAAAGTGGACAGGTCCGGACCTGTTGAAAAAAAATAAATTTTGGCCAATTTTATTTCTTCATAATTTCGATGCCCGAGCTTTAGAAATAGCTTACAGGTTAACATGTCAAGAAAACACAATTTTTTGATGATCAAAACTACCCAAATTTAGACACCTCCTTTTCTGAAAAAGTGGACAGGTCCGGACCTTTTGAAAAAAATAAATTTTGGCCAATTTTATTTCTTCATAATTTCGATGCCCGAGCTTTAGAAATAGCTTACAGGTTAACATGTCAAGAAAACACAATTTTTTGATGATCAAAACTACCCAAATTTAGACACCTCCTTTTCTGAAAAAGTGGACAGGTCCGGACCTGTTGAAAAAAATTAAATTTTGGCCAATTTTATTTCTTCATAATTTCGATGCCTGAGCTTTAGAAATAGCTTACAGGTTAACATGTCAAGAAAACACAATTTTTTGATGATCAAAACTACCCAAATTTAGACACCTCCTTTTCTGAAAAAGTGGACAGGTCTGGACCTGTTGAAAAAAATAAAATTTTGGCCAATTTTATTTCTTCATAATTTCGATGCCCGAGCTTTAGAAATAGCTTACAGGTTAACATGTCAAGAAAACACAATTTTTTGATGATCAAAACTACCTAAATTTAGACACCTCCTTTTCTGAAAAAGTGGACAGGTCCGGACCTGTTTAAAAAAAATAAATTTTGGCCAATTTTATTTCTTCATAATTTCGATGCCCGAGCTTTAGAAATAGCTTACAGGTTAACATGTCAAGAAAACACAATTTTTTGATGATCAAAACTACCCAAATTTAGACACCTCCTTTTCTGAAAAAGTGGACAGGTCCCGACCTGTTGAAAAAAATTAAATTTTGGCCAATTTTATTTCTTCATAATTTCGATGCCCGAGCTTTAGAAATAGCTTACAGGTTAACATGTCAAGAAAACACAATTTTTTGATGATCAAAACTACCCAAATTTAGACACCTCCTTTTCTGAAAAAGTGGACAGGTCCGGACCTGTTGAAAAAAATTAAATTTTGGCCAATTTTATTTCTTCATAATTTCGATGCCCGAGCTTTAGAAATAGCTTACAGGTTAACATGTCAAGAAAACACAATTTTTTGATGATCAAAACTACCCAAATTTAGACACCTCCTTTTCTGAAAAAGTGGACAGGTCCGGACCTGTTGAAAAAAAATAAATTTTGGCCAATTTTATTTCTTCATAATTTCGATGCCCGAGCTTTAGAAATAGCTTACAGGTTAACATGTCAAGAAAACACAATTTTTTGATGATCAAAACTACCCAAATTTAGACACCTCCTTTTCTGAAAAAGTGGACAGGTCCGGACCTGTTGAAAAAAATTAAATTTTGGCCAATTTTATTTCTTCATAATTTCGATGCCCGAGCTTTAGAAATAGCTTACAGGTTAACATGTCAAGAAAACACAATTTTTTGATGATCAAAACTACCCAAATTTAGACACCTCCTTTTCTGAAAAAGTGGACAGGTCCGGACCTGTTGAAAAAAAATAAATTTTGGCCAATTTTATTTCTTCATAATTTCGATGCCCGAGCTTTAGAAATAGCTTACAGGTTAACATGTCAAGAAAACACAATTTTTTGATGATCAAAACTACCCAAATTTAGACACCTCCTTTTCTGAAAAAGTGGACAGGTCCGGACCTGTTGAAAAAAATTAAATTTTGGCCAATTTTATTTCTTCATAATTTCGATGCCCGAGCTTTAGAAATAGCTTACAGGTTAACATGTCAAGAAAACACAATTTTTTGATGATCAAAACTACCCAAATTTAGACACCTCCTTTTCTGAAAAAGTGGACAGGTCCGGACCTGTTGAAAAAAATTAAATTTTGGCCAATTTTATTTCTTCATAATTTCGATGCCTGAGCTTTAGAAATAGCTTACAGGTTAACATGTCAAGAAAACACAATTTTTTGATGATCAAAACTACCCAAATTTAGACACCTCCTTTTCTGAAAAAGTGGACAGGTCCGGACCTGTTGAAAAAAAATAAATTTTGGCCAATTTTATTTCTTCATAATTTCGATGCCCGAGCTTTAGAAATAGCTTACAGGTTAACATGTCAAGAAAACACAATTTTTTGATGATCAAAACTACCCAAATTTAGACACCTCCTTTTCTGAAAAAGTGGACAGGTCCGGACCTGTTGAAAAAAAATAAATTTTGGCCAATTTTATTTCTTCATAATTTCGATGCCCGAGCTTTAGAAATAGCTTACAGGTTAACATGTCAAGAAAACACAATTTTTTGATGATCAAAACTACCCAAATTTAGACACCTCCTTTTCTGAAAAAGTGGACAGGTCCGGACCTGTTGAAAAAAATAAATTTTGGCCAATTTTATTTCTTCATAATTTCGATGCCCGAGCTTTAGAAATAGCTTACAGGTTAACATGTCAAGAAAACACAATTTTTTGATGATCAAAACTACCCAAATTTAGACACCTCCTTTTCTGAAAAAGTGGACAGGTCCGGACCTGTTGAAAAAAAATAAATTTTGGCCAATTTTATTTCTTCATAATTTCGATGCCCGAGCTTTAGAAATAGCTTACAGGTTAACATGTCAAGAAAACACAATTTTTTGATGATCAAAACTACCCATATTTAGACACCTCCTTTTCTGAAAAAGTGGACAGTCCGTACCAGTTGAAAAAAAATAAATTTTGGCCAATTTTATTTCTTCATAATTTCGATGCCCGAGCTTTAGAAATAGCTTACAGGTTAACATGTCAAGAAAACACAATTTTTGATGATCAAAACTACCCAAATTTAGACACCTCCTTTTCTGAAAAAGTGGACAGGTCCGGACCTTTTGAAAAAAATAAATTTTGGCCAATTTTATTTCTTCATAATTTCGATGCCCGAGCTTTAGAAATAGCTTACAGGTTAACATGTCAAGAAAACACAATTTTTTGATGATCAAAACTACCCAAATATAGACACCTCCTTTTCTGAAAAAGTGGACAGGTCCGGACCTGTTGAAAAAAATTAAATTTTGGCCAATTTTATTTCTTCATAATTTCGATGCCCGAGCTTTAGAAATAGCTTACAGGTTAACATGTCAAGAAAACACAATTTTTTGATGATCAAAACTACCCAAATTTAGACACCTACTTTTCTGAAAAAGTGGACAGGTCCGGACCTGTTGAAAAAAATAAAATTTTGGCCAATTTTATTTCTTCATAATTTCGATGCCCGAGCTTTAGAAATAGCTTACAGGTTAACATGTCAAGAAAACACAATTTTTTGATGATCAAAACTACCCAAATTTAGACACCTACTTTTCTGAAAAAGTGGACAGGTCCGGACCTGTTGAAAAAAAATAAATTTTGGCCAATTTTATTTCTTCATAATTTCGATGCCCGAGCTTTAGAAATAGCTTACAGGTTAACATGTCAAGAAAACACAATTTTTTGATGATCAAAACTACCCAAATTTAGACACCTACTTTTCTGAAAAAGTGGACAGGTCCGGACCTGTTGAAAAAAATAAATTTTGGCCAATTTTATTTCTTCATAATTTCGATGCCCGAGCTTTAGAAATAGCTTACAGGTTAACATGTCAAGAAAACACAATTTTTTGATGATCAAAACTACCCAAATTTAGACACCTCCTTTTCTGAAAAAGTGGACAGGTCCGGACCTGTTGAAAAAAAATTAATTTTGGCCAATTTTATTTCTTCATAATTTCGATGCCCGAGCTTTAGAAATAGCTTACAGGTTAACATGTCAAGAAAACACAATTTTTTGATGATCAAAACTACCCAAATTTAGACACCTCCTTTTCTGAAAAAGTGGACAGGTCCGTACCAGTTGAAAAAAAATAAATTTTGGCCAATTTTATTTCTTCATAATTTCGATGCCCGAGCTTTAGAAATAGCTTACAGGTTAA
Source organism: Acipenser ruthenus (assembly GCF_902713425.1). Taxonomy (NCBI): domain Eukaryota; kingdom Metazoa; phylum Chordata; class Actinopteri; order Acipenseriformes; family Acipenseridae; genus Acipenser; species Acipenser ruthenus. The sequence goes on along the minus strand of NC_081202.1, from coordinate 39,617,030 downwards.
CATGTCAAGAAAACACAATTTTTTGATGATCAAAACTACCCAAATTTAGACACCTCCTTTTCTGAAAAAGTGGACAGGTCCGGACCTGTTGAAAAAAATTAAATTTTGGCCAATTTTATTTCTTCATAATTTCGATGCCCGAGCTTTAGAAATAGCTTACAGGTTAACATGTCAAGAAAACACAATTTTTTGATGATCAAAACTACCCAAATTTAGACACCTCCTTTTCTGAAAAAGTGGACAGGTCCGGACCTTTTGAAAAAAATAAATTTTGGCCAATTTTATTTCTTCATAATTTCGATGCCCGAGCTTTAGAAATAGCTTACAGGTTAACATGTCAAGAAAACACAATTTTTTGATGATCAAAACTACCCAAATTTAGACACCTCCTTTTCTGAAAAAGTGGACAGGTCCGGACCTTTTGAAAAAAATAAATTTTGGCCAATTTTATTTCTTCATAATTTCGATGCCCGAGCTTTAGAAATAGCTTACAGGTTAACATGTCAAGAAAACACAATTTTTTGATGATCAAAACTACCCAAATTTAGACACCTACTTTTCTGAAAAAGTGGACAGGTCCGGACTTGTTGAAAAAAATAAATTTTGGCCAATTTTATTTCTTCATAATTTCGATGCCCGAGCTTTAGAAATAGCTTACAGGTTAACATGTCAAGAAAACACAATTTTTTGATGATCAAAACTACCCAAATTTAGACACCTCCTTTTCTGAAAAAGTGGACAGGTCCGGACCTTTTGAAAAAAATAAATTTTGGCCAACTTTATTTCTTCATAATTTCGATGCCCGAGCTTTAGAAATAGCTTACAGGTTAACATGTCAAGAAAACACAATTTTTTGATGTTCAAAACTACCCAAATTTAGACACCTCCTTTTCTGAAAAAGTGGACAGGTCCGGACCTGTTGAAAAAAATAAAATTTTGGCCAATTTTATTTCTTCATAATTTCGATGCCCGAGCTTTAGAAATAGCTTACAGGTTAACATGTCAAGAAAACACAATTTTTTGATGATCAAAACTACCCAAATTTAGACACCTCCTTTTCTGAAAAAGTGGACAGGTCCGGACCTTTTGAAAAAAATAAATTTTGGCCAATTTTATTTCTTCATAATTTCAATGCCCGAGCTTTAGAAATAGCTTACAGGTTAACATGTCAAGAAAACACAATTTTTTGATGATCAAAACTACCCAAATTTAGACACCTACTTTTCTGAAAAAGTGGACAGGTCCGGACCTGTTGAAAAAAAATAAATTTTGGCCAATTTTATTTCTTCATAATTTCGATGCCCGAGCTTTAGAAATAGCTTACAGGTTAACATGTCAAGAAAACACAATTTTTTGATGATCAAAACTACCCAAATTTAGACACCTACTTTTCTGAAAAAGTGGACAGGTCCGGACCTGTTGAAAAAAATAAATTTTGGCCAATTTTATTTCTTCATAATTTCGATGCCCGAGCTTTAGAAATAGCTTACAGGTTAACATGTCAAGAAAACACAATTTTTTGATGATCAAAACTACCCAAATTTAGACACCTCCTTTTCTGAAAAAGTGGACAGGTCCGGACCTGTTGAAAAAAAATTAATTTTGGCCAATTTTATTTCTTCATAATTTCGATGCCCGAGCTTTAGAAATAGCTTACAGGTTAACATGTCAAGAAAACACAATTTTTTGATGATCAAAACTACCCAAATTTAGACACCTCCTTTTCTGAAAAAGTGGACAGGTCCGGACTAGTTGAAAAAAAATAAATTTTGGCCAATTTTATTTCTTCATAATTTCGATGCCCGAGCTTTAGAAATAGCTTACAGGTTAACATGTCAAGAAAACACAATTTTTTGATGATCAAAACTACCCAAATTTAGACACCTCCTTTTCTGAAAAAGTGGACAGGTCCGGACCTTTTGAAAAAAATAAATTTTGGCCAATTTTATTTCTTCATAATTTCGATGCCTGAGCTTTAGAAATAGCTTACAGGTTAACATGTCAAGAAAACACAATTTTTTGATGATCAAAACTACCCAAATTTAGACACCTACTTTTCTGAAAAAGTGGACAGGTCCGGACCTGTTGAAAAAAAATAAATTTTGGCCAATTTTATTTCTTCATAATTTCGATGCCCGAGCTTTAGAAATAGCTTACAGGTTAACATGTCAAGAAAACACAATTTTTTGATGATCAAAACTACCCAAATTTAGACACCTCCTTTTCTGAAAAAGTGGACAGGTCCGGACCTGTTGAAAAAAATTAAATTTTGGCCAATTTTATTTCTTCATAATTTCGATGCCCGAGCTTTAGAAATAGCTTACAGGTTAACATGTCAAGAAAACACAATTTTTTGATGATCAAAACTACCCAAATTTAGACACCTACTTTTCTGAAAAAGTGGACAGGTCCGGACCTGTTGAAAAAAATAAATTTTGGCCAATTTTATTTCTTCATAATTTCGATGCCCGAGCTTTAGAAATAGCTTACAGGTTAACATGTCAAGAAAACACAATTTTTTGATGATCAAAACTACCCAAATTTAGACACCTCCTTTTCTGAAAAAGTGGACAGGTCCGGACCTGTTGAAAAAAAATTAATTTTGGCCAATTTTATTTCTTCATAATTTCGATGCCCGAGCTTTAGAAATAGCTTACAGGTTAACATGTCAAGAAAACACAATTTTTTGATGATCAAAACTACCCAAATTTAGACACCTCCTTTTCTGAAAAAGTGGACAGGTCCGGACCAGTTGAAAAAAAATAAATTTTGGCCAATTTTATTTCTTCATAATTTCGATGCCCGAGCTTTAGAAATAGCTTACAGGTTAACATGTCAAGAAAACACAATTTTTTGATGATCAAAACTACCCAAATTTAGACACCTCCTTTTCTGAAAAAGTGGACAGGTCCGGACCTTTTGAAAAAAATAAATTTTGGCCAATTTTATTTCTTCATAATTTCGATGCCCGAGCTTTAGAAATAGCTTACAGGTTAACATGTCAAGAAAACACAATTTTTTGATGATCAAAACTACCCAAATTTAGACACCTACTTTTCTGAAAAAGTGGACAGGTCCGGACCTGTTGAAAAAAAATAAATTTTGGCCAATTTTATTTCTTCATAATTTCGATGCCCGAGCTTTAGAAATAGCTTACAGGTTAACATGTCAAGAAAACACAATTTTTTGATGATCAAAACTACCCAAATTTAGACACCTCCTTTTCTGAAAAAGTGGACAGGTCCGGACCTGTTGAAAAAAATTAAATTTTGGCCAATTTTATTTCTTCATAATTTCGATGCCCGAGCTTTAGAAATAGCTTACAGGTTAACATGTCAAGAAAACACAATTTTTTGATGATCAAAACTACCCAAATTTAGACACCTACTTTTCTGAAAAAGTGGACAGGTCCGGACCTGTTGAAAAAAAATAAATTTTGGCCAATTTTATTTCTTCATAATTTCGATGCCCGAGCTTTAGAAATAGCTTACAGGTTAACATGTCAAGAAAACACAATTTTTTGATGATCAAAACTACCCAAATTTAGACACCTACTTTTCTGAAAAAGTGGACAGGTCCGGACCTGTTGAAAAAAATTAAATTTTGGCCAATTTTATTTCTTCATAATTTCGATGCCCGAGCTTTAGAAATAGCTTACATGTTAACATGTCAAGAAAACACAATTTTTTGATGATCAAAACTACCCAAATTTAGACACCTCCTTTTCTGAAAAAGTGGACAGGTCCGGACCTTTTGAAAAAAATAAATTTTGGCCAATTTTATTTCTTCATAATTTCGATGCCCGAGCTTTAGAAATAGCTTACAGGTTAACATGTCAAGAAAACACAATTTTTTGATGATCAAAACTACCCAAATTTAGACACCTCCTTTTCTGAAAAAGTGGACAGGTCCGGACCTGTTGAAAAAAAATAAATTTTGGCCAATTTTATTTCTTCATAATTTCGATGCCCGAGCTTTAGAAATAGCTTACAGGTTAACATGTCAAGAAAACACAATTTTTTGATGATCAAAACTACCCAAATTTAGACACCTCCTTTTCTGAAAAAGTGGACAGGTCCGGACCTGTTGAAAAAAATTAAATTTTGGCCAATTTTATTTCTTCATAATTTCGATGCCCGAGCTTTAGAAATAGCTTACAGGTTAACATGTCAAGAAAACACAATTTTTTGATGATCAAAACTACCCAAATTTAGACACCTCCTTTTCTGAAAAAGTGGACAGGTCCGGACCTGTTGAAAAAAATTAAATTTTGGCCAATTTTATTTCTTCATAATTTCGATGCCCGAGCTTTAGAAATAGCTTACAGGTTAACATGTCAAGAAAACACAATTTTTTGATGATCAAAACTACCCAAATTTAGACACCTCCTTTTCTGAAAAAGTGGACAGGTCCGGACCTGTTGAAAAAAATTAAATTTTGGCCAATTTTATTTCTTCATAATTTCGATGCCTCAGCTTTAGAAATAGCTTACAGGTTAACATGTCAAGAAAACACAATTTTTTGATGATCAAAACTACCCAAATTTAGACACCTCCTTTTCTGAAAAAGTGGACAGGTCCGGACCTGTTGAAAAAAAAAAAATTTTGGCCAATTTTATTTCTTCATAATTTCGATGCCCGAGCTTTAGAAATAGCTTACAGGTTAACATGTCAAGAAAACACAATTTTTTGATGATCAAAACTACCCAAATTTAGACACCTCCTTTTCTGAAAAAGTGGACAGGTCCGGACCTGTTGAAAAAAAATAAATTTTGGCCAATTTTATTTCTTCATAATTTCGATGCCCGAGCTTTAGAAATAGCTTACAGGTTAACATGTCAAGAAAACACAATTTTTTGATGATCAAAACTACCCAAATTTAGACACCTCCTTTTCTGAAAAAGTGGACAGGTCCGGACCTGTTGAAAATAATTAAATTTTGGCCAATTTTATTTCTTCATAATTTCGATGCCCGAGCTTTAGAAATAGCTTACAGGTTAACATGTCAAGAAAACACCATTTTTTGATGATCAAAACTACCCAAATTAAGACACCTCCTTTTCTGAAAAAGTGGACAGGTCCGGACCTGTTGAAAAAAAATAAATTTTGGCCAATTTTATTTCTTCATAATTTCGATGCCCGAGCTTTAGAAATAGCTTACAGGTTAACATGTCAAGAAAACACAATTTTTTGATGATCAAAACTACCCAAATTTAGACACCTCCTTTTCTGAAAAAGTGGACAGGTCCAGACCTGTTGAAAAAAATAAAATTTTGGCCAATTTTATTTCTTCATAATTTCGATGCCCGAGCTTTAGAAATAGCTTACAGGTTAACATGTCAAGAAAACACAATTTTTTGATGATCAAAACTACCCAAATTTAGACACCTCCTTTTCTGAAAAAGTGGACAGGTCCGGACCTTTTGAAAAAAATAAATTTTGGCCAATTTTATTTCTTCATAATTTCGATGCCCGAGCTTTAGAAATAGCTTACAGGTTAACATGTCAAGAAAACACAATTTTTTGATGATCAAAACTACCCAAATTTAGACACCTCCTTTTCTGAAAAAGTGGACAGGTCCGGACCTGTTGAAAAAAATTAAATTTTGGCCAATTTTATTTCTTCATAATTTCGATGCCCGAGCTTTAGAAATAGCTTACAGGTTAACATGTCAAGAAAACACAATTTTTTGATGATCAAAACTACCCAAATTTAGACACCTCCTTTTCTGAAAAAGTGGACAGGTCCGGACCTGTTGAAAAAAATTAAATTTTGGCCAATTTTATTTCTTCATAATTTCGATGCCTCAGCTTTAGAAATAGCTTACAGGTTAACATGTCAAGAAAACACAATTTTTTGATGATCAAAACTACCCAAATTTAGACACCTCCTTTTCTGAAAAAGTGGACAGGTCCGGACCTGTTGAAAAAAAATAAATTTTGGCCAATTTTATTTCTTCATAATTTCGATGCCCGAGCTTTAGAAATAGCTTACAGGTTAACATGTCAAGAAAACACCATTTTTTGATGATCAAAACTACCCAAATTTAGACACCTCCTTTTCTGAAAAAGTGGACAGGTCCGGACCTGTTGAAAAAAAATAAATTTTAGCCAATTTTATTTCTTCATAATTTCGATGCCCGAGCTTTAGAAATAGCTTACAGGTTAACATGTCAAGAAAACACAATTTTTTGATGATCAAAACTACCCAAATTTAGACACCTCCTTTTCTGAAAAAGTGGACAGGTCCAGACCTGTTGAAAAAAATAAATTTTGGCCAATTTTATTTCTTCATAATTTCGATGCCCGAGCTTTAGAAATAGCTTACAGGTTAACATGTCAAGAAAACACAATTTTTTGATGATCAAAACTACCCAAATTTAGACACCTCCTTTTCTGAAAAAGTGGACAGGTCCGGACCTTTTGAAAAAAATAAATTTTGGCCAATTTTATTTCTTCATAATTTCGATGCCCGAGCTTTAGAAATAGCTTACAGGTTAACATGTCAAGAAAACACAATTTTTTGATGATCAAAACTACCCAAATTTAGACACCTCCTTTTCTGAAAAAGTGGACAGGTCCGGACCTGTTGAAAAAAATTAAATTTTGGCCAATTTTATTTCTTCATAATTTCGATGCCCGAGCTTTAGAAATAGCTTACAGGTTAACATGTCAAGAAAACACAATTTTTTGATGATCAAAACTACCCAAATTTAGACACCTCCTTTTCTGAAAAAGTGGACAGGTCCGGACCTGTTGAAAAAAAATAAATTTTGGCCAATTTTATTTCTTCATAATTTCGATGCCCGAGCTTTAGAAATAGCTTACAGGTTAACATGTCAAGAAAACACAATTTTTTGATGATCAAAACTACCCAAATTTAGACACCTCCTTTTCTGAAAAAGTGGACAGGTCCCGACCTGTTGAAAAAAATTAAATTTTGGCCAATTTTATTTCTTCATAATTTCGATGCCCGAGCTTTAGAAATAGCTTACAGGTTAACATGTCAAGAAAACACAATTTTTTGATGATCAAAACTACCCAAATTTAGACACCTCCTTTTCTGAAAAAGTGGACAGGTCCGGACCTGTTGAAAAAAAAAAAATTTTGGCCAATTTTATTTCTTCATAATTTCGATGCCCGAGCTTTAGAAATTGCTTACAGGTTAACATGTCAAGAAAACACAATTTTTTGATGATCAAAACTACCCAAATTTAGACACCTCCTTTTCTGAAAAAGTGGACAGGTCCGGACCTGTTGAAAAAAATTAAATTTTGGCCAATTTTATTTCTTCATAATTTCGATGCCCGAGCTTTAGAAATAGCTTACAGGTTAACATGTCAAGAAAACACAATTTTTTGATGATCAAAACTACCCAAATTTAGACACCTCCTTTTCTGAAAAAGTGGACAGGTCCGGACCTGTTGAAAAAAATTAAATTTTGGCCAATTTTATTTCTTCATAATTTCGATGCCCGAGCTTTAGAAATAGCTTACAGGTTAACATGTCAAGAAAACACAATTTTTTGATGATCAAAACTACCCAAATTTAGACACCTACTTTTCTGAAAAAGTGGACAGGTCCGGACCTGTTGAAAAAAAAAAAATTTTGGCCAATTTTATTTCTTCATAATTTCGATGCCCGAGCTTTAGAAATTGCTTACAGGTTAACATGTCAAGAAAACACAATTTTTTGATGATCAAAACTACCCAAATTTAGACACCTCCTTTTCTGAAAAAGTGGACAGGTCCAGACCTGTTGAAAAAAAATAAATTTTGGCCAATTTTATTTCTTCATAATTTCGATGCCCGAGCTTTAGAAAAAGCTTACAGGTTAACATGTCAAGAAAACACAATTTTTTGATGATCAAAACTACCCAAATTTAGACACCTCCTTTTCTGAAAAAGTGGACAGGTCCGGACCTGTTGAAAAAAAAAAATTTGGGCCAATTTTATTTCTTCATAATTTCGATGCCCGAGCTTTAGAAATTGCTTACAGGTTAACATGTCAAGAAAACACAATTTTTTGATGATCAAAACTACCCAAATTTAGACACCTCCTTTTCTGAAAAAGTGGACAGGTCCGGACCTGTTGAAAAAATTAAATTTTGGCCAATTTTATTTCTTCATAATTTCGATGCCCGAGCTTTAGAAATAGCTTACAGGTTAACATGTCAAGAAAACACAATTTTTTGATGATCAAAACTACCCAAATTTAGACACCTCCTTTTCTGAAAAAGTGGACAGGTCCGGACCTGTTGAAAAAAAATAAATTTTGGCCAATTTTATTTCTTCATAATTTCGATGCCCGAGCTTTAGAAATAGCTTACAGGTTAACATGTCAAGAAAACACAATTTTTTGATGATCAAAACTACCCAAATTTAGACACCTCCTTTTCTGAAAAAGTGGACAGGTCCGGACCTGTTGAAAAAAATTAAATTTTGGCCAATTTTATTTCTTCATAATTTCGATGCCCGAGCTTTAGAAATAGCTTACAGGTTAACATGTCAAGAAAACACAATTTTTTGATGATCAAAACTACCCAAATTTAGACACCTCCTTTTCTGAAAAAGTGGACAGGTCCGGACCTGTTGAAAAAAAAAAAATTTTGGCCAATTTTATTTCTTCATAATTTCGATGCCCGAGCTTTAGAAATTGCTTACAGGTTAACATGTCAAGAAAACACAATTTTTTGATGATCAAAACTACCCAAATTTAGACACCTCCTTTTCTGAAAAAGTGGACAGGTCCGGACCTGTTGAAAAAAATTAAATTTTGGCCAATTTTATTTCTTCATAATTTCGATGCCCGAGCTTTAGAAATAGCTTACAGGTTAACATGTCAAGAAAACACAATTTTTTGATGATCAAAACTACCCAAATTTAGACACCTCCTTTTCTGAAAAAGTGGACAGGTCCGGACCTGTTGAAAAAAATTAAATTTTGGCCAATTTTATTTCTTCATAATTTCGATGCCCGAGCTTTAGAAATAGCTTACAGGTTAACATGTCAAGAAAACACAATTTTTTGATGATCAAAACTACCCAAATTTAGACACCTCCTTTTCTGAAAAAGTGGACAGGTCCGGACCTGTTGAAAAAAATTAAATTTTGGCCAATTTTATTTCTTCATAATTTCGATGCCCGAGCTTTAGAAATAGCTTACAGGTTAACATGTCAAGAAAACACAATTTTTTGATGATCAAAACTACCCAAATTTAGACACCTCCTTTTCTGAAAAAGTGGACAGGTCCGGACCTGTTGAAAAAAATTAAATTTTGGCCAATTTTATTTCTTCATAATTTCGATGCCCGAGCTTTAGAAATAGCTTACAGGTTAACATGTCAAGAAAACACAATTTTTTGATGATCAAAACTACCCAAATTTAGACACCTACTTTTCTGAAGAAGTGGACAGGTCCGGACCTGTTGAAAAAAAATAAATTTTGGCCAATTTTATTTCTTCATAATTTCGATGCCCGAGCTTTAGAAATAGCTTACAGGTTAACATGTCAAGAAAACACAATTTTTTGATGATCAAAACTACCCAAATTTAGACACCTCCTTTTCTGAAAAAGTGGACAGGTCCGGACCTGTTGAAAAAAATTAAATTTTGGCCAATTTTATTTCTTCATAATTTCGATGCCCGAGCTTTAGAAATAGCTTACAGGTTAACATGTCAAGAAAACACAATTTTTTGATGATCAAAACTACCCAAATTTAGACACCTCCTTTTCTGAAAAAGTGGACAGGTCCGGACCTGTTGAAAAAGATTAAATTTTGGCCAATTTTATTTCTTCATAATTTCGATGCCCGAGCTTTAGAAATAGCTTACAGGTTAACATGTCAAGAAAACACAATTTTTTGATGATCAAAACTACCCAAATTTAGACACCTACTTTTCTGAAAAAGTGGACAGGTCCGGACCTTTTGAAAAAAATAAATTTTGGCCAATTTTATTTCTTCATAATTTCGATGCCCGAGCTTTAGAAATAGCTTACAGGTTAACATGTCAAGAAAACACAATTTTTTGATGATCAAAACTACCCAAATTTAGACACCTACTTTTCTGAAAAAGTGGACAGGTCCGGACCTTTTGAAAAAAATAAATTTTGGCCAATTTTATTTCTTCATAATTTCGATGCCCGAGCTTTAGAAATAGCTTACAGGTTAACATGTCAAGAAAACACAATTTTTTGATGATCAAAACTACCCAAATTTAGAACCTACTTTTCTGAAAAAGTGGACAGGTCCGGACCTGTTGAAAAAAATAAAATTTTGGCCAATTTTATTTCTTCATAATTTCGATGCCCGAGCTTTAGAAATAGCTTACAGGTTAACATGTCAAGAAAACACAATTTTTTGATGATCAAAACTACCCAAATTTAGACACCTCCTTTTCTGAAAAAGTGGACAGGTCCGGACCTGTTGAAAAAAAATAAATTTTGGCCAATTTTATTTCTTCATAATTTCGATGCCCGAGCTTTAGAAATAGCTTACAGGTTAACATGTCAAGAAAACACAATTTTTTGATGATCAAAACTACCCAAATTTAGACACCTCCTTTTCTGAAAAAGTGGACAGGTCCGGACCTGTTGAAAAAAATTAAATTTTGGCCATTTTATTTCTTCATAATTTCGATGCCCGAGCTTTAGAAATAGCTTACAGGTTAACATGTCAAGAAAACACAATTTTTTGATGATCAAAACTACCCAAATTTAGACACCTCCTTTTCTGAAAAAGTCGACAGGTCCGGACCTGTTGAAAAAAATTAAATTTTGGCCAATTTTATTTCTTCATAATTTCGATGCCCGAGCTTTAGAAATAGCTTACAGGTTAACATGTCAAGAAAACACAATTTTTTGATGATCAAAACTACCCAAATTTAGACACCTCCTTTTCTGAAAAAGTGGACAGGTCCGGACCTGTTGAAAAAAATTAAATTTTGGCCAATTTTATTTCTTCATAATTTCGATGCCCGAGCTTTAGAAATAGCTTACAGGTTAACATGTCAAGAAAACACAATTTTTTGATGATCAAAACTACCCAAATTTAGACACCTCCTTTTCTGAAAAAGTGGACAGGTCCGGACCTGTTGAAAAAAAATAAATTTTGGCCAATTTTATTTCTTCATAATTTCGATGCCCGAGCTTTAGAAATAGCTTACAGGTTAACATGTCAAGAAAACACAATTTTTTGATGATCAAAACTACCCAAATTTAGACACCTACTTTTCTGAAAAAGTGGACAGGTCCGGACCTTTTGAAAAAAATAAATTTTGGCCAATTTTATTTCTTCATAATTTCGATGCCCGAGCTTTAGAAATAGCTTACAGGTTAACATGTCAAGAAAACACAATTTTTTGATGATCAAAACTACCCAAATTTAGACACCTACTTTTCTGAAAAAGTGGACAGGTCCGGACCTTTTGAAAAAAATAAATTTTGGCCAATTTTATTTCTTCATAATTTCGATGCCCGAGCTTTAGAAATAGCTTACAGGTTAACATGTCAAGAAAACACAATTTTTTGATGATCAAAACTACCCAAATTTAGAAACCTACTTTTCTGAAAAAGTGGACAGGTCCGGACCTGTTGAAAAAAATAAAATTTTGGCCAATTTTATTTCTTCATAATTTCGATGCCCGAGCTTTAGAAATAGCTTACAGGTTAACATGTCAAGAAAACACAATTTTTTGATGATCAAAACTACCCAAATTTAGACACCTCCTTTTCTGAAAAAGTGGACAGGTCCGGACCTGTTGAAAAAAAATAAATTTTGGCCAATTTTATTTCTTCATAATTTCGATGCCCGAGCTTTAGAAATAGCTTACAGGTTAACATGTCAAGAAAACACAATTTTTTGATGATCAAAACTACCCAAATTTAGACACCTCCTTTTCTGAAAAAGTGGACAGGTCCGGACCTGTTGAAAAAATTAAATTTTGGCCAATTTTATTTCTTCATAATTTCGATGCCCGAGCTTTAGAAATAGCTTACAGGTTAACATGTCAAGAAAACACAATTTTTTGATGATCAAAACTACCCAAATTTAGACACCTCCTTTTCTGAAAAAGTGGACAGGTCCGGACCTGTTGAAAAAAATTAAATTTTGGCCAATTTTATTTCTTCATAATTTCGATGCCCGAGCTTTAGAAATAGCTTACAGGTTAACATGTCAAGAAAACACAATTTTTTGATGATCAAAACTACCCAAATTTAGACACCTCCTTTTCTGAAAAAGTGGACAGGTCCGGACCTGTTGAAAAAAATTAAATTTTGGCCAATTTTATTTCTTCATAATTTCGATGCCCGAGCTTTAGAAATAGCTTACAGGTTAACATGTCAAGAAAACACAATTTTTTGATGATCAAAACTACCCAAATTTAGACACCTACTTTTCTGAAAAAGTGGACAGGTCCGGACCTGTTGAAAAAAAATAAATTTTGGCCAATTTTATTTCTTCATAATTTCGATGCCCGAGCTTTAGAAATAGCTTACAGGTTAACATGTCAAGAAAACACAATTTTTTGATGATCAAAACTACCCAAATTTAGACACCTCCTTTTCTGAAAAAGTGGACAGGTCCGGACCTGTTGAAAAAAATTAAATTTTGGCCAATTTTATTTCTTCATAATTTCGATGCCCGAGCTTTAGAAATAGCTTACAGGTTAACATGTCAAGAAAACACAATTTTTGATGATCAAAACTACCCAAATTTAGACACCTCCTTTTCTGAAAAAGTGGACAGGTCCGGACCTGTTGAAAAAAAATAAATTTTGGCCAATTTTATTTCTTCATAATTTCGATGCCCGAGCTTTAGAAATAGCTTACAGGTTAACATGTCAAGAAAACACAATTTTTTGATGATCAAAACTACCCAAATTTAGACACCTCCTTTTCTGAAAAAGTGGACAGGTCCGGACCTGTTGAAAAAAATTAAATTTTGGCCAATTTTATTTCTTCATAATTTCGATGCCCGAGCTTTAGAAATAGCTTACAGGTTAACATGTCAAGAAAACACAATTTTTTGATGATCAAAACTACCCAAATTTAGACACCTACTTTTCTGAAAAAGTGGACAGGTCCGGACCTGTTGAAAAAAAATAAATTTTGGCCAATTTTATTTCTTCATAATTTCGATGCCCGAGCTTTAGAAATAGCTTACAGGTTAACATGTCAAGAAAACACAATTTTTTGATGATCAAAACTACCCAAATTTAGACACCTCCTTTTCTGAAAAAGTGGACAGGTCCGGACCTGTTGAAAAAAATTAAATTTTGGCCAATTTTATTTCTTCATAATTTCGATGCCCGAGCTTTAGAAATAGCTTACAGGTTAACATGTCAAGAAAACACAATTTTTTGATGATCAAAACTACCCAAATTTAGACACCTCCTTTTCTGAAAAAGTGGACAGGTCCGGACCTGTTGAAAAAAAATAAATTTTGGCCAATTTTATTTCTTCATAATTTCGATGCCCGAGCTTTAGAAATAGCTTACAGGTTAACATGTCAAGAAAACACAATTTTTTGATGATCAAAACTACCCAAATTTAGACACCTCCTTTTCTGAAAAAGTGGACAGGTCCGGACCTGTTGAAAAAAATTAAATTTTGGCCAATTTTATTTCTTCATAATTTCGATGCCCGAGCTTTAGAAATAGCTTACAGGTTAACATGTCAAGAAACACAATTTTTTGATGATCAAAACTACCCAAATTTAGACACCTCCTTTTCTGAAAAAGTGGACAGGTCCGGACCTGTTGAAAAAAAAAAAATTTTGGCCAATTTTATTTCTTCATAATTTCGATGCCCGAGCTTTAGAAATAGCTTACAGGTTAACATGTCAAGAAAACACAATTTTTTGATGATCAAAACTACCCAAATTTAGACACCTCCTTTTCTGAAAAAGTGGACAGGTCCGGACCTGTTGAAAAAAATAAAATTTTGGCCAATTTTATTTCTTCATAATTTCGATGCCCGAGCTTTAGAAATAGCTTACAGGTTAACATGTCAAGAAAACACAATTTTTTGATGATCAAAACTACCCAAATTTAGACACCTCCTTTTCTGAAAAAGTGGACAGGTCCGGACCTGTTGAAAAAAATTAAATTTTGGCCAATTTTATTTCTTCATAATTTCGATGCCCGAGCTTTAGAAATAGCTTACAGGTTAACATGTCAAGAAAACACAATTTTTTGATGATCAAACTACCCAAATTTAGACACCTCCTTTTCTGAAAAAGTGGACAGGTCCGGACCTGTTGAAAAAAATTAAATTTTGGCCAATTTTATTTCTTCATAATTTCGATGCCCGAGCTTTAGAAATAGCTTACAGGTTAACATGTCAAGAAAACACAATTTTTTGATGATCAAAACTACCCAAATTTAGACACCTACTTTTCTGAAAAAGTGGACAGGTCCGGACCTGTTGAAAAAAATTAAATTTTGGCCAATTTTATTTCTTCATAATTTCGATGCCCGAGCTTTAGAAATAGCTTACAGGTTAACATGTCAAGAAAACACAATTTTTTGATGATCAAAACTACCCAAATTTAGACACCTACTTTTCTGAAAAAGTGGACAGGTCCGGACCTGTTGAAAAAAATTAAATTTTGGCCAATTTTATTTCTTCATAATTTCGATGCCCGAGCTTTAGAAATAGCTTACAGGTTAACATGTCAAGAAAACACAATTTTTTGATGATCAAACCTACCCAAATTTAGACACCTCCTTTTCTGAAAAAGTGGACAGGTCCGGACCTGTTGAAAAAAATTAAATTTGGCCAATTTTATTTCTTCATAATTTCGATGCCCGAGCTTTAGAAATAGCTTACAGGTTAACATGTCAAGAAAACACAATTTTTTGATGATCAAAACTACCCAAATTTAGACACCTCCTTTTCTGAAAAAGTGGACAGGTCCGGACCTGTTGAAAAAAATTAAATTTTGGCCAATTTTATTTCTTCATAATTTCGATGCCCGAGCTTTAGAAATAGCTTACAGGTTAACATGTCAAGAAAACACAATTTTTTGATGATCAAACCTACCCAAATTTAGACACCTCCTTTTCTGAAAAAGTGGACAGGTCCGGACCTGTTGAAAAAAATTAAATTTTGGCCAATTTTATTTCTTCATAATT